>NC_088875.1:35802238-35816640 GCF_032884065.1 Artemia franciscana
GACTTTAGGTTTCCCCCCCTCAAACTCCCCCCAATGTCATCAGATCCGGTCGGGATTTAAATAAGAGCTCTGAGACACAATATCATTCCAAACATCAACTTTCATTAAGATCCATCACCCGTTCATAAGTTAAAAATACTTCATTTTTTCTAACTTTTGCGAATTAACCGCCCCCCCACTCCCCCCCCCCAGATGGTCAAATCGGGAAAACGACTATTTATAATTTAATCTGGTCCGGTCCCTGATACGCTTGCCAAATTTCATCGTCCTAGCTTACCTGGAAGTGCCTAAAGTAGCAAAACCGGGACCGACAGACAGACAGACAGACAGACGGACCGACAGAATTGGCGATTGCTATATGTCACTTGGTTAATACCAAGTACCATAAAAAAGGAGTGGGAGAGGAGGTCTAGCTGCCCTCCAATTTTTGTTCACTTTAAAGGCAACTACAGATTTTTATTTTTTTGACGAACGGCTTTATTAGTAATAAATATACGTAACTACGAATTAACTTACGTGACGAACTTCTACATTTGTAAATTTTTATTACATATATGAGGGGGTACGCCCCTCGTCAACACTTCGATCTTTACAGTAAAGCTTGAATTTTGTCCCAATTATTTATGAATGGCCCCTAAATCACAATGGCCGTAGAATGAATAGTTGAAATTACTAAAAATATTTAGCGTAAAGAGCGAGGCGTTGCGGAGGAGACGAGCCCCCTCGTAAATGTAATGCCTATTCGTCTATTCGTTTTAGGTTTTAATGCTGCTCCTTACTTCCAACTGAAAGACTTTTTTTCGTTTATTGTCTCATTGTTTTTTAAATAATACTAGAAAATCCTAGGGCCCCTTCATTGAATTCTCTTCCCTCGTGATAAATTCCTCCATGGAAAGATCATCCCATGTAACGCCCTCCCCGACCAACCCCACCTTCCCTCAACACGAAAAAGTCCTCCGGAAAACGTCTCTACACTTCCCATAACCATTACTATATGTAAACAATGATCAAAGTATGCAACTTGCAGCCCCTCCCCCCGGGGACTGTGGGGGATTAAGCAGTCCCGACAGACATAATTATTAATTTTTCGACGCTGCTGAACAAAATGGATATCTCAAAACTTCGATCGGGTGACTTTGGAAAAAATGAGCATGGGAGGGGGCCTAGGTGCCCTCCATTTCTTTTGGTCACTTAAGAAGGGCACTAGAACTTTTAATTTCCGTTAGAATGAGCCTCGTGCGTATCGGTCAATACGATCACCCCTAAAAACAAAAACAAAAAAAAACAACAACAACAAATAAACACGCATCCATGATCTATCTTCTGGCAAAAATACAAAATTTCACATTTTTACAGATAGGAGCTTGAAACTTCTACAGTAGGGTTCCTTGATACACTGAATCTGATGGTGTGATTTTCGTTAGATTTTTTTACTTTTAGGGGGTATTTTCTAAAATAAGGCAACTTCTCAGGCTCGTAACTTTTGATGGATAAGACTAAACTTGATGAAACTTGTATATTTAAAATTCCATTTTTTAGAGTTTCGGTTACTATTGAGCCGGGTCACTCCTTACTACAGTTTCGTTACTACGAACTGTTTGATATTACAGTATATCTCATTGTTCCAAAACAAACCGACTGAAAGTAAAAGAAAAAAAATTGCAGAAAATTGTTTTCAATTCCTTTATTTGTCCACTGTTTCATGCTTCATAGCATTATTTCGTTGGTGAACAGAGGAGGGGGTAGCAACCATTTGAACTTTCATTTGTGGGTCAAGTATTCCTATCAAAGAATATCTAGTATCTGTCGGACCTCTTCCAAGGATTGAGGATTAACCTTAAATCTCGATGGAACATGTTTGTATCCTGACAATGTGTTAGTATATGAACAACCTAAGGTATATAGAACCATACATGGCATAGGTGATCAAGGAAACGGTACATATTTTTCCGAGAAAAGGAATTGGTAAGTCTCGAAAAAAAAATTGTAAAGAAGGCTTACGCTAGCTTTGCCCTCACTCAGACTATCTGTCTTGGCTTTTTTTCCGAAGTAGCCATGGCTCTCAACTTTTTCCTCATAATCCACCAAGTTGATTTTAATTCAAAATACCGGACCTAAGCGCACCTTAGGTGCACTAAGGTTTGAAAATAAAGCTTCTTTCAGAAATACGTTAATAGTACAAGATTTACATTTTTTTATTTTAATTTACGCTTATTTGCTACAGAAGAGATTTGGTATCTTATTGAAAATTTTTCTCTTTCACAGTTAACCGAGGGTTCAATACGCTCCAAAACGAGTCAATGAAGAAGGGAGTGAGCGAAAAGGGGTGACAAGAATATGTGACTCATAAAATAACTCGCTGGAGATATAATATCATAGTGCCAGAGAGCTAACTTCAAATCCTTAAGTTAACTAAGGTTTAATATATCTATATATATCTATATATATAAAAATAAGTTGTCTGTCTGTCTGTGGATGTGTGGATGGATGTGTCAGGTGACGTCACCTGAAAAAACTGGATTAGGTGACGTCAAAACTGAAAAAACTAAAAAAAGGCAAAAACTACAAAAAAAACTAAAACTAATAAAAAAAATAAAAAAGCTAAAAAACTAAAAAAACTATAAAGGTAAAAACCAATAAAAAACTAAAAAAAAACTGAAAAACTAAAAAAAGGCAAAAACTACAAAAAAAAACTAAAAACTAATAAGAAAAGTAAAAAAGCTAAAAAACTAAAAAAACTAAAAAAAAACTAAAAAATGTAAAAAACTAAAAAAAATAAAAAATAAAAAAAAACTAAAAAAAAGGAAAAAACTGAAAAATAAGCTAGAATAAAGGTAAAAACCAATAAAAAACTAAAAAAAAAAGGAAAAAACTAATAAATGACGACACTCAAAGAGAAAGCGACCAGGACAAAAACTAAAAAAAAAGGCAAAAACTACAAAAAAACTAAAAACTAATAAAAAAAATAAAAAGCTAAAAAACTAAAAAAACTAAAAACTAAAAAAAAACTAAAAAAGGTAAAAACTAAAAGAACTAAAAAAGAAAAAAATAAATGACGACACTCAAAGAGAAAGCGACCAGGACAAAGGAATGTTCGATTAGCAATCAACAAAGCACCGGGACACAGGGAGTATAAATGACGACCAGGACACAAGTAAAAAAAAAAAAATTAACAAAACTAAAAAGAAGGTAAAAACTACAAAAAAACTAAAAAGAAAAAAAAACTAAAAACTAATAAAAAACTAAAAAATCTAAAAATCTAAATAAACTAAAAAAGAAAAAAAAGGAAAAAAATAAAGGAGAAAAACAAAACTAAAAAACGAATGTATATACAGACCGGTACACCGGGATACAAATGACGACCGGGACACAGGGAATATAAATAACGACCGGGACACAGGGACACAACTACAACGGGGACACCGGGGGAAACAGGGGGATATAAATGACGACCGGGACAAAAAAACTAAAAAGAAATAAAAACTAAAAACTAATAAAAAAAACTAAAAAATCTAAAATCTAAATAAGCTAAAAAAGAAAAAAAAAGGAAAAAAATAAAGGAGAAAAACAAAACTAAAAAACGAATGTATATACAGACCGGGACACCGGATACAAATGATGACCGGGACCCGGGACACAGGGAATATAAATGACGACCGGGACACAGGGACACAACTACAACGGGGACACCGGGGGAAACAGGGGGATAACCTGACAATCTATTTATATGCAAAGACAATGGGACAGCAAAGAATGTTGTATATTCGCAAGTTTTACGTAGTTAAAACCATATATATTTATATATATCTATATTCACAGGTGGGACATAGGGACACAACTACAATGGCGCGTAACTATTATGGCGCGTAACGACTTACGCGCGCGGGGGGGCTTGGGGGGGGCGCGAAGCGCCCCCACCAACTAGGTGTTGGGGTGGCGCGAAGCGCCACCCCAACAGCTAGTATATATATATAAATAAGTTGTTTGTCTGCGTCTGTCGACTGACGTCATGTTTGTGTGTCGACTGACGTCATGTTTGTCGACTGACGTCATTATAAGGATTGAGCTGTATGTCGTCATGAAGTTGTTTGTCGACTGACGAATTACAGACCGGGACACCGGGACACAAATGACGACCGGGACACAGGGAATATAAATGACGACCGGGACACTCAAAGAGAAACTACAGACTGGGACACCGGGACACAAATCACGACCGGGACACAGGGAATATAAATGACGACCGGGACACAACTACAACGGGGACACCGGGGGCACAGGAGGGATAACGAAGAGAAATTACAGACCGGGACACAAATGATGACCGGGACACAGGGAATATAAATGACGACTACAATGGCACGTAACTAATATGGCGCGCAACGACTTACGCGCGCGGGGGTCTTGGGGGGACGCAAAGCGCCCCCAGCAACTAGGTGTTGGGGTGGCACGAAGCGCCACCCCAACAGCTAGTGAACAAATAAAAAATAAGTTTTTGTTTCAGAAAGACTTAGAGGTCGTGCAGAACGATGAATGAAAGTACTAAGGATTCTTATGGCTTTATTCTGTAAAATCTGGAGGGTTTAAAATGACTAGGATATGTATTTAGGTAAATAATGGGACAATATCTTAGGTATGATTTTATTAAAGAACGATTAAGAATTTTAGTTATAGAAAAGGAAAAACATACTTAATCGATGCAAACATCTTAGATTCTGGGCTAATTTTATACAGAGATGGCAGAATGACTACGAAAAGATAAAAACTCATCAAAAGTAATCCCAAAATATAAAAAATAATAAAACCACTGAATAACTGAATTGATTTCAGACGCCAAATTCTCGATCAATAATGAAAGGGTTTAGCTTCAACAGATACCTTAACTATAATTAATATAAATAAGGTAAGAAAAGGTTCAATGAAATCAAAGCATATTAGTCCTTTTTTTTGGCATGAGTGATGGTGAAACTTTTAACGACGAAGACAATACTGCCTTTCTACTATACAAAATAAGGGAAAATAACGAGTAAGCTTGGTAAGACAGCTAATATAGCCCAAACGAATATTCGGCTATATAATCAACATCCGCCATCAGCGCAATATAATACAAAACAAACGAAGAAACATAATTACATAGAAAAACAGAAAATGAAACTAAACTCATATTAAAATAAATTTGAAAGAATCTTCTTACCTCACACGGGTTCAGCTAAGACTCTATCAAAAGGTACTTTGAATGTAATTATTTTTTTTTATAATATTTCGCTGATGACGGCTGTTGATTAGAAAGCAACAATTTTTGGTTAGATTGTATTGACTATCTTCAGAAATTTTATTGTTATCTTTCTTATTTTGTATAACTTTCATTTTTATTTATTTCGAGATTCAGACTTAATTTCCCAGCCCACTCAAAATTTTCCAGGATGTTTGAAGCGCTACCAATTTCCAAGAAATAAAAAAATCTCTATATAAACACATAGCCATAACAATGATGATCTTTTTATGATTACGAAAGATCCAATTGTAAGCAAAGGATCAATTTAATCTCGTGATTAAAATTAAGTTATTTATGACTCTCTCAAACCTTTGCACTAATAGATATAATGACAAGTTCAGAATTCTTTTGAAATGAAATTTTACAGGATTATTTCCAGCCAAGTTCAAATAAATGATTACAGTGAGTTTTCATCAACTTCTATGTATCGACTTTGTCCACGTTTCGATAAGAGATTTGCACTAACATTGTCCACAGGACAATCTGACATTATCTCTAAGATCCAAATAAATACTTTGACTTTCTTTGACAGCTCAGTGCATTAGCCTTTTTTCTATTCTCTCGTCTGAGCATAGCAAATTAGTCATAAAACTGTTTCCAGATCTTAGATAATTATATTTTGATATTAACTTTTCTAAGCTTTTTTAACTCAGCGCAATACCTAAGACAATGCTTCTAACATAACTGAATTTAATGTTGTAAAAATTATCGCAAATTTATCAAGCTTAGCTTAGAAAACTGCTCTTAAAATTGTTCTCAAGTCTTGCAAAGTTGAATTCTTTTATATTTCCTGTTCTAAGTAAATATATTGTTAGCAGAATTTGAAAACAATTAAAAATACAACACTATTTCTAAAACAAAGCCTTATATTTATTGTTCTAACCTTTTATCAGAAGTTATCAAAGTTGGCATAATATAATAGTCTTAAAATTTTCTGCAGGTTATACACAATTATTTTGTTTTTGCATTCACTGTTCTAACCCTGTTTTTACCGAAATTGTATTTCAAGCTTTTATCGAAAAAATATCAACTAAGCATACTGAGTTGATCCAAATAATATTGTTTTTATACTTATTGTTCTAAGCCTTTTCTAACGCAATCTATACGATGTGTTAAATTTCCAAGACACAAACAATTCTAACACAGCACATTCTATCACAGCTCTATACATCGTTCTAAACTATTGTTGAAGAGTCATTAAACTTAGCAGTGTAAACTTGTCTTAAAATTACGTTATTTGTTTTTGCATTAATACTGCTCTAAGCCTTTCCTAGCACCATCATATTTATTAGCACACTTTCTAACATAACCCGTTCTAACATACTTATATTAAATATTCCTAGACTTCTATCAAAAAGTCTTAATTATGTATTATTTACTATTCTAAGCCTATTCTGACACAAACCGTTCAAACACATCTATATTAATTTTTCTAAACTTTTATAGAAAACTTGGCAAATTTAGAATTAGTAAATTGGCCTTAGAATTGCTCATAGATCTTACACTGTTTCATCGTTTTTATATTTACTGTTCTAAGCTTTTTCTAAAACAATTCTAACACAACAATATTTAATTTTAACTAACACAAACACAAAAAATTTTTAATGCAATACATTCAAACGCAATTATATTTAATATTTTAAGCTTTTATCAAGAATTCATCAAGGCTAGGATAGTATATTAGTCTTAGAATTGTTAATAGGTCTTCCACAGTTATAACTGAAGTATATGAATCCACTTCAAGCGAAAAACCCAGTATTTGATGATTATCAAAGGTCCACCATCTGGTGTTGAAAACACTACTTTTAAGTATTCGAGCTGGATGAACGATTACGGGTTACAGACCTCAGCTTTAGAAAGGTGACATCCAAAGACCTTATACTAAAATCACGTTTAGAAATGCAAAACGGGTGAGTGCGAAAACATGGTCATGAAAATAAAAGAAATTTGAAAAAGACCGAAAGACGTGAAAGAAAAAGGACAGTCGTATTAGATGCCATAAGTAAGGAGGGTCAGAGCAATATTAAGATAGTTTGCTTGTTGAGATTAAATTTTTGTCATTTTATAATACATTATACTAAACTTATGTGAGTGCTCGCACAGACGTGAAGCCCTATGATAGCTTAAAATAGCACTAATGTCTCTATAAAAGTGTGAGGACTCTGGAAAAGCTTATGGAAACTGGAATCTGTTTGAAGTTCTGGAAACTACACATTGAAAATCGTTGTCTTCTTTTAGATGCGTCCCAGTTTAAAACAGAATATTTAAGCTATCCCTTCGAACCAAGTAGCTAAACCCTGAGCAAACTGCCATTATTAAAACTTATGTTTTACCTTAATGTCTTTTTTTTTACTTTTGAAGTCCGAAATACAATTCAGACATTCTACACTTGTGAGATGTGCACCTTACCATTTCTGAAACATCTGCACAATTGCCAAGAGTAATAACAACAAAAGGGAAGTGAAGACTAATAATTTTACCAGCCTCAGAAGATGCAACGCATCAGCGAGTTGTTTGCGATAAGTATTTGCTTTACAGGATACAATATTACATGCAAGGTTCTGTTTTGTTTCAAAAACTTAGACAAATGAGCATATTATGTGTATGCCAACTATTTTTTTTTTTTTTTTGTATCAGGTCTATAAGTTTAAAAACAGAATTTATTTAAAAAATGAAGAAGAAATAGAAACCTTGCGAGTCGATACTGAGCGACTTTGTCCTCGTCACGCGTTGGGAAACTGACTGGTCCTCTAGTTCTTCCTCGGCCTCTTGCCACTGGGTTAGGACCCCAAGATCCAACAACAACGCCACCAACAGCTAGCTGGCCACCAGGCCCACCTCGAGAGACTGATTTGACCCCTTCTTGCGCCACGCCCATTGCTAGGAAAGGACGGTTCCTGATGAGGATCTGAAAAAAAAAAACAAAAAACATTATAATGTGTCCACACACAAAAGAGCATAAATTGGTCAACCTAAGGAGGCGCTCAACTGTACATCTCCTCCCGTTTAAAAAACCCTAATAACAGAAGCACAGAGTTTTGAGTTATTCGAGGGGTGATATTAACACTTTTCAAAAATCACAGCCAACAAACTCTTCTTCAAAGCTCCCTCCCCGAAAGAAGTCAGAGATTTATACGTTTTTAGTAAAGGAAGGGGGCAATTGAAAGTTAATATATAAAGCCAAAACAATAGTAAATGTCAACCGCTTATCTTCAACTTCAAATCAAGAGACGTTTCGAAAAATCTACATTTCAACGAAGTAGAAGAACAATTGACTAAAGGCAATAATGCAGCCTTAATGAACAGAGCTTTAAATAGTTTGAAGTTGGCCATTTGGAGCACTAAAAGGGGAATCTCCAACAGAGGCTTCACTAAGCGGGGTAAGGAGGGACAACTGCACTTCCCCTTAGTTTCTGAAATTTTTTTTTGGGGTATTAAAAAAACAAAATGCCTTCCTCCTAGATTTTGAAAATTACATTTTGTTTATCACTGAACTTTGCAATTTGCCTATTTGGCATTTTCACAAAAACATCAAACAAACGAAATTACAAAGCCACCCAACTCTCCCAGATTTTCGTTAATCGACAACCTGATCACCTAGCTTGTTCGGAAGTTAGAAAAAAAGTGACTGTATGAACTCGATAAGCTGTACTTCCATGATCAACAAATAGCAATTCAATTCACACTTCACAATCGGAAAATATAAAAGAAACGAAAAACAAAACATCACGCTGGCCGTAATGCAATATACAGGGAAACGAAACAAATATAAATATTTTGGAATACCGAGCAGTCAAGCAACACTGACCAAACATCATAAAATAGGATTCCATAAATTATCAATGAAAAAAAAAAAAAAAAAAAAAAGAAAAAAAAAAAAAAAAAAAAAAAAAAAAAAAAAAGTGTATAATTCCAGAGCAGTATAATTCCAATGGCCTACCTGAATCAAATTTTCGTCTTTTCTTATTTATTATCACAACGGGATCTTTCATGTCATAATCTCTTCTCAGTGAAGATGTCAAATTGAATTTAGAAAATACACTAAAAATTACCCCCCCCCCCCACCATCAAACGAAAAAAAATTCATATCGGAACAAACAAAATGACCAAAATACGATAATCACGCTAATATAAAAGAACTAGAGGTAAAGTTAATTAAAACGATGAACTAACGACTTTCTAGTCAAAAATTCACGGAGAGAAATTTAACTACCAAAACTGGCCTTTACTAACGATCTAATTTATCCAGACTTCTCCTTTGTATTTCTAACCAATTGCCTTTACTATCTTAAGTGTTTCCACCAAATAGTAGCTGAGATTTCTTCCTAAGAAATGCAGGCGAGAACGTTCAGTGTTTATAATCAAATCTTTTGGAGCATTTTGAGCATGAAATTCAGAAATTTAATTGCAAAAAATTAAATAATTTGTCCAATGGTCTATGGTGACACAGGGATTGATCTCTACTTTGCAGTACAAGGCCTAGGGTTGGGCCCCAACTGCTAGAGGGTCAACGCAAGGAAATTTGTAGTAAAGAGCCTCATTAATCATTAATCTAGAGATTAATCCGTTCATTGAAAAAGAAGAAGAAGCAAGAAACAAAAAAAGAAGAAAGGAACAAAAAAGCAAGAAACAGAAAAAAAAAAAAAATAAATTAACAACAAAAGCAAAAAAAAGAAACTCTTGTGTTATATATATATATAATATATATATTATATATATATATATATATATATATATATATATATATATATATATATATATAAAATATATATATATATATATATAAATCTATGTGCTTTTCCCTCAAATTTCACGCTGAACCAAAAGTTTCCCCTACACACACACACACACACACACACACAAGACGAGTAACGCTACTATAGTTGCGAATAAACCCTATCAACTCACACATAGGTCTTCTTGGAGATGGCAGCATGGGAGCGGCAAAAACATCATTTGATAGACCATCGAGGACAGCTTTTCTTAGTCTCTCTAGCTTCAAAATTAGATCGTTTCTATAGTCACAAAGATCCTAGAGAAAAGAAGATGGCGTTAACGAAAAGACATATGCCATTATACACAATTGTATCCCAGGCACTTGCAGAGATGTTTGTTTCAAGTAGGGGATGGAGGGTAATTTCGCCAGAACAAGAATAACAAGCGAATTGCACGAGTGATGAACAATGTCGAACACAGTGTAAGGAAAAAAAGGGCGTGGGAATAAAAGTTATTCAGATTGCGAAGTAAAATTAAACGAAGAGAAAACTAGGAAAGATGTACAAGGTAACTTCAAACAATCATATACTTCCAAAACCATCTACTACTATCCTTTTTTTTTTTTTTTTTTTTTTTTTTTTTTTTTTTTTTTTTTTTTTTTTTTTACGAAAACATTTGAAAGTGAAAATGAGTCAGGAAACGTAAGACAACGCATGTTTTTTTAATACTGATTATGTTATTACATTTTTAATATAATTTCACATTGCATTAAAGTTTTATTTATATACACAAGGTAATTAGACAATAGGGAATTTATCTTATTATATACAGTATTATCTATTATATACTGAGATTTAAAAGGAGTAAGCTAACGTGAGACAACAAATCTTTAAAAATCGTCATTAAAAGGGCTGAAACGTAAAGAACGATTTTCTTCTCAAGAAAGCATAAATATAAATGAAATGGATTACGACTGTACCTGGAGGAGACCAGGAGGGACCTCGATTTAACCTTACACATAGCTGTGAAAGATTGCACGAAATACAAACCTTAGTGCAATTCAATAAGAAAGAGAGTTTTCGCAGACATATCTCGCAAACGAAACTTCAGAAGTGGCACTGCCCTCTGAGCCCCCGCCCCCACAAAAAAAATGTACCTATGAAAATAGGTGAGCCCATGCAATGAAATTATGCCACAGAACAGAGATTTTACTATATAATTAATCTAAATAATACCACATTTAAATAAATTAAAACTACCATAAATCATTATCAATAAATAGGTGAAACTAAAAAGAACAGAAATTACAATAAATAGCCGAGTAAGCTCAAAATGAACAAAAATTAACACGAGTAGGGCGGATAACCCCCCATGCCTTTCCATACTCAAGACCAGAAAATAATTTGCGCTTTCTGAAAAAAAAAAAAAAAAACGTTTGAAATATTTTCACCTTTCTTACCTTCAAAAATGAAAAATTAGCAAAACCTTAACGAAGAAATGTCAGTATATGTCAATTTAACTTACAATCCGCGGTCATTTGTTTGTTTGTTTCAGTTAAGCGCAAATTGTGTTCTGGTCTGAGAAGGCATGGGGTTATTCCTGTGTTGCACCCTTTTGACAATCCACACACACATAAAGCATTTTGATTTAGTTCAACACTCCCTTCATCACTCTCTAAAATTCTCACCTGAATACCCTTCGTCTTCTTGGAAAATAAAGTTCAAACATGCATACCTTTCTCAATAACATAAACGAGGTGTAAACAATGAACGAATTGCCTAACTTACAGCCCTTGTCCTGACCACTGTAGGGAGGTTGACATCCCAAAAAAACATTGCTGGACATTTCAACAAGGCTGAACAATATAGCTCTCTTAATTTTCGATCGATATGTTTTGGGAAATGATGGGCTTGAGGGAGGGGGCTGGTCGCCTCTACTCACTTTTGACTCTTAAAAAGGGCATTAAAACTTCCAACTTCTAATCAAATGAGCTCAATCCGATCCAACGTTTATACGACTACCTATTCCATAAAAGCCTTATATGCCCCAGGCATAACTTACAATCTTTGCCAATGGGCTCTGAGGATTGTATCCACCCTAAGACATGGTAATATGGTTTTTAGACTATTGGTAACAAAATGGCTACCTCAAAATTTCAACTAAATGCATTTTGGGAAAAGAGTGTGTCAGGGAGGGGGGCTCTTTGCTTTCCATCATGTTTGACTCTTTAGAAGGAACTAGAATTATACATTCAAAATCAAATGAGCCTTTTCTGAAGTTGACACGACCCCCCTTCCATGAAAACCTTATATACTTGTACTTGTAGCGGGACCAGACAAGGACACCTCACCCGGCATCTAGAAGAATACGGTTGACTCCCATTTGCCGGGATCTTGTGCCTACTCTTCAGCAAACCGGAGCCAGCAGTTCTCCCACTTTCTGCCAAATCTTCGAAATCCGCCAGTGGGATCGAAGTCGTTTTTGGCAGTTGCCCACCAATTCTTGAATTTACCGCCATGTCGCCTGCGCCAATCTGACAACAGGGCAGCTAGAAGCACTTGCTTCATGCTGCGGTTATTGGGTCTCCTAAGGACATGGCCAAGCCAAGGCAGTCTTCTCTGTTCTTTGTTTGACCTTATATGCCCCTTGGGTATAACTTACAATCCTTATCCCCAGACTCCGGAGAATTATGTCACCTCAAAAACCTTATCATACGATCTTTAGATTACTTTTTTTTTAACACATGGCTATCTCAAAACTTTTATTGGATGTATTTGTGAAAAATACGACGTGGGGGGGGGGGGGGAGTGGTTGCACTTAATCAATTTCACTCTTAAAAAGAGAACTAGAACAACTGGTTTTCAATACAATGATTCCCCATTGAAGTTTATACAACCAATCATTCCATAAAAACCAAGGATGCCCTCAGGGCATAACTTACAACCCTTGCGCTGAGGGCTGTGGAGGGGGGGGGTATCATCTTCAAAGACATCATTTGTAGACCTTTAAACTATGCTGAATAAAATGGCTATCCCATATTTTGGGTGTTTGGGGGGGGGGGGCTTGTTGCCCTCCAATCACTTATGACTACCAAAAAGAGCCTTTCAATTTCCAATCGAATAAGGCATTTTTTTGAAGTTTTTACGACAAAAATGGCTATCCCAAAATTAATATCAGGTGTATTTCGGGAAAATACGAGTTGTGGGGAGGGACATCCAGCCTCCATTTCTTTGAATCTTGAAAGGGTACTAGAACTTCTGCTTATCCATTACATGAGCCCCTCCGAAATTTATACGACCACCCTTTCTATAAAACTTTAAATGACCACAGGACATAACTTACAACCCTTGCCCTGAAGGCTGTGGGGAGGGGGGGGGGATGTCATCCTCAAAGACATAATTTACTGATCTTTTACGTACGCTGAGCAAAATGGCTATCTCGAAATTTTGATTAGATGTATTTGTAGTGGCGTGGGAGGGGGTTCGTTGCCCTCTAATCACTTCTGACTATTATAAGAGGTAATAGCTCCTTCAATATCCAATCGAGTGAGCTTTTTAAGAAGTTTCTACGACAACTCCTTCGATACGAAGTACCGTGGTCTAGAATAATAGAATATATATATATATATATATATATATATATATATATATATATATATATATTATATATATATATATATATATATATATATATATATAGAGAGAGAGAGAGAGAGAGAGAGAGAGAGAGAGGGAGAGAGAGAGAGAGAGAGAGAGAGAGAGATGAGAGAGAGATGAGAGAGAGAGAGAGAGATCGGTATATTTAAAAACTACCGTAGCATAGACCTAAATTCAGTTTTTTCACAAAAATCATACATTTAAACAAAAATAACACACTACAACTCAGCATTAAAAACTGATGTGAAAAAAGGCACAAATGAGTTTGCGTATCGATTGGTTCGTACTTTAGGGGGTACAAGTTTATTTCGTAATCGAGTTCGGCTATTGGGAGGGGCTGGTTCGGGTAGTAGTGATCGGTGGCTCTTATTGGCTAGGATGAATTTTCCAAATTGGTGAATAAGGTGTTCCAGCCGGACTTTAAGTGGAGATAAATTTAATTTAGCGAGGCCTTGATCGTAGGGTATGCCACGGTCTCGGAGTATAATCCTTGTTGCTCTTTTCTGGACGTACTCTATGTCGCGTAATAGATACGCTGTGCGGATAGCAGATTGACCCCACACCGGGCACGCGTACTCGAGCAACGGGCGAACATAACACGTGTAGGCATGGAGAAGGCTTTTAGTATCACACCCGAAACGCCTCATTTTGGTAAGTGTCTGAAGGCTTGCATTAGCCTTGTGGACGGTTAAAATAATATGGGCACTGAAACTACAGTCACTAGTGAAAGTTACTCCTAAGATTTTTATTTCGTT
>NC_088875.1:35816740-36060632 GCF_032884065.1 Artemia franciscana
AACTACCGACGTCTAAAAAGAGTGAATATCTAGGCCAAAAAAGCGCAAGCTTTTAAAAAAGAGTGCGAGTCAAAAAATTTGCTCACATGCGGCTGCCACCGCGCGCAAAAAGTCTGTAGAATTTAAGTTTGAGAGTAGACCTTGGAAAAGGTTTGTTTGGGTTGTTGCTTCTTCATCACCTTACTGCAAATCGCATTCTAACTTAACCATTTCCAAGAGGAATGATTGCACCAAATAGCTTTGACTTTTGACAAATAAAATTCGATTTTTGCTTAACATGTTTTCACTTGTTATTTAGACTTTGATATACTTCTTCGTAAATGGTTATAAATACCGGAAAGACAACTTGGGGACGACAGAGATAACAGGGATCATAACGGCTAGCTATTCTATTTCTTGTACTCAAATAATTTCATTTGAAGTTTTTACTTCGCTAATACTTTTTCTACCATCATTTCGTAGAACAGTTCAAAAAGCATATAATTGGAAAAAAAGAGCGTAATTTCGGTCCGTGAAGGGAAAGAGTGAAATGAAATAAAGAGTGCATTGCACACGAAAAGTGTTCAAGTTGGCAATCTTGATTCAGAAGAACAATAAACAGGAACGCATGAAAAATATTCAAATAATAAAAAAAGACTACCTTTTAGTTTTAATTTCATTTTCTTGTTCCTCAGAAGTAGATCCTCCCTCACCATTCTGCTGTTTTTTTGGATTTGTCCCAGGAGCTTTCTGCTACGAGAAAAAAAAATGTGGACTATTATGTCGCTTTAATAAGTCAATCGAGTAATTCATAGAGAGAGGGAGAGAGAGGGGGGGGGAGGGGGAGAGAGAGAGGGAGGGAGAGAGCGAGAGAGGGAGAGAGAGAGAGAGAGAGAAAGAGAGAGAGAGAGAAAAGAGAGAGAGGGAGGGAGAGAGAGAGAGGGGGAGGAGGGAGGGGGAGATAGAGAGAGAGAGGGGGAGAAAGAGAGAGGGGGAGAGAGAGAGAGGGGGAGAGAGAGAGAGGGGGAGAGGAGAGAGAGAGGGGGAGAGAGAGAGGGGGAGAAAGAGAGAGAGGGGGAGAGAGAGAGAGGGAGAGAGAGAGGGGGGAGAGAGAGAGGGGGGAGAGAGAGAGGGGGGAGAGAGAGAGGGGGAGAGAGAGAGAGGGGGAGAGAGAGAGAGGGGGAGAGAGAGAGAGGGGGAGAGAGACAGAGGGGGGAGAGAGAGAGGGGGGAGAGAGAGAGAGGGGGAGAGAGAGAGAGGGGAGAGAGAGAGAGGGGGGGAGAGAGAGAGAGGGGGAGAGAGAGAGGGAGAGAGGAGAGGGAGAGAGAAAGAGGGAGAGGGAGAGAGAAAGAGGAGAGGGAGAGAGAAAGAGGGAGAGAGAGAGAGGGGGAGAGAGGAGGGGGAGAGGGAGAGAGAGGGGGGGGGGAGGAGAGAGAGAGGGAGAGGGAGAGAGAGAGAGAGGTAATATGGTGATTTGATGCCAAAAAGCAAGTGTTCTCCTAATAAAATTCTGACCCATAATTCAATTACAGCTTGAGCTAATACTAGAACGTACTATGAAATGAAAAGGAAAGGTTAAAAATATTTTTATGAAAACACTAAATTTTGGTAAGAAACGTTGATAAAATTGGCGCATCTGATTTTTTTTACCGTCCTCACCCAAACAAGTAATAATATAGTAACAATGGATATAAATCTATAGTTCTTGTGTATCATTCCTTTCAATTACACCACCCCCCCACAGAAAAACCCGTATCCAGGATTTCTGTTCCGGGGGGAGGTAGGGGTACAAAAAACTTTCCAAAACGCATGAAAAAATTACATGCATTTTGTTACGTTTTTATAAGTCAAAAATGTGTTCGAAGGGTGGGGTTCAACTCTCCCCGGATACGGCCTTGCCTAGAACATTTACCAGGTATACGTTTAAAAAAAATGTTTCAGAGATCGTGTCACGACCAAATATTACAAAGCTTTGACTTTCTCTTCATTTTGGTCGTTTAAAGGTCATGGGGAAAGGGGATTCGTGTTTGTAAGCAACAAACTCACCCTCCCCTATGAACACACCTGATGCATATAATATCCGTAATCTACTGTTTAGCAAAGTCTTTTAAAATTTAACATTTATAGTAGGATAGAAAGGAAAATAAAAATTACACCGGTAGCTTGAGTCTTGATCAAAGTTGTATAATTAGAGTAGGGGAAAGAAATTGAACGTCAGTTTTTGAAAAGAAATAAAATTTTTGCTCATCTTTTAGAGATACCTTACAATGGGATGACCTTTAGCGGGTATGTAAGATCACTTAACATGACGTTTTCACTAACTAATTTCATCCTAAACTACAAATAATCTTATTATAACTTTGTTTTACCTGTGTTATTGATGGTTAAACTTTTTACTTATTTCAATATTATAATTTTATTTTATTTTTTATCCACCCTAAAATCTGAAGAACAGCTGAAGGGCTTTAAATTTCCATGAAACAGAAAAAATCTGTACAAACACAGAACCTTTAGTAATAATGGTTATCATTATTATCACAAAAGATCCAATTGTAAGCAAAGGATCATTTAAATTTTTTATCACTATAGTTATTTATGACTATTCTAATTACCTTTGCGCTAATAGATTTAGTGAGGATTTCCAAACAGTTATCAGAAATTATTTTACAGTTTTTTCTTTCAGTTCTGAGACTAAACAGTTTATAAAGAGTTTGGGTTTTACCTCCTTCCCAACCCCCCATTGCACACCCTGGCTTAAAGGCCAAGAAACGGAGATCAGCACCGCCGGTAGGGACTGGAAAGTCTAATGCAGTACTCTTTACCTTACCTTACCTCCTTCTTTTTTACTTCCGGTTTCGTAAGCTTTAATATTTACTCATAGACGCAGTGTGTTTAAAACTAAGCACATTTTATTTGTTTCCAAATAGAATGTATCCTTAATGTAGGTGGTGATTGGGGTTTGTCACAACCCCTACCCTCCTCCCTATAGAACTCAAATGAATTGTTTTCAAACAAAGTTTTCAAATTAAGAATAATTATTGTAATTTGTATCCAATGCTGTCCTTCCTATACTAAGAAATCAAGATTAACAGTCCGGATTTAAAAGATTTTAGCTGGATTTTTCCTGGTAATTTCAGAATAATAATAATAATAATAATAATAAAAAAACTTGGTTTCACTTTTCTTAAAATTTCTATTGATATTTTGAGAAAAAAAGTCATTTCTATGTTAAACGAAAACGTAGTACACGAAAGATTACTTTTTTGGCCAACTTGATCAGTATTTTATGCGAAAATGTTTTTTCTGTAAATCGTATTAAAAAAAAAAAAAAACTATAAAAACATTTTCAATACTTTTTCTATTATAGATCATGCATTTTATTACAGTATTTGAGCTTAGGATAGATTGTAGTTTCTGTAACAATTAAATAAATAAATAAAAAACAAGTTTTTTTTTACTGCAAGTATGGAACAACATTAAAACTTAAAGCAAACAGAAATTATTCCGTATATGAAAGGCGTTGTCCCCTCCTCAACGTCCTGGCCTTTACGCTAAAGTTTTTTATTGCTTTACAAAGTAGAACTGTAACAAAGAGTCAAACTTTAGCGTAAAGAGCGAGGCATTGAGAAGGTGGCAACCCCTTTCGTATACGGAATAATTTCTGTTCGTTTTAAGTTTTAATGTTGGTCCTTACTTGCAGTTAAAACAAACTTGTTTCTTATTTGATTTCTGAACGTTTTTGAATTTATACATGTTTTATTTTTGGATCACCGCACATGAATAATTAAAAGGAAATTTACATATTAGCTTTTTTTGGCTAAATGGATTTGTCATAGTTTTGATCGGACGATTTTGATAAAAACAAGAGCTAAGAGCTCATATGGCAGTTGTGACGAGGCGAGAAGAGCTAAGAGCCAAGAGATCATATGGTATGAGCTCTAAAAAAATTCTATGAATCAATAGATTGATTTAAAAAGGAAAATAAGAGGCTTAATGCCGGTCAAGATTTAAAATAAGAGCTCTGAGTCACAAAGTCCTTCTAAATATCAAAATTCATTAAGATCCGATCACCCACTCGTAAGTTATAAATACCTAATTTTTTCTAATTTTTCCTCTCCCTTTTGCCCCCCAGATGGTCGAATCTGGGAAAACGACTTTATCAAGTCAAATTGTGCAGCTCCCTGACACGCCTACAAATTTTCATCACCCTAGCACGTCCAGAAGCACCGAACTCGCCAAATCACTGAACCCCTCCCCCCAACTCCCCCAAAGAGAGCGAATCCAGTACGATTCTGTCAATCACGTATCAAGGACATTTGTTTATTCTATCCACCAAGCTTCATCCCGATTCCTCCACTCCAAGTGTTTTTCCAAGATTTCCCCCTCCAACTCCCCCCAATGTCAAAAGATCTCGTCGGGATTTGAAATAAGAGCTCTGAGACATGAATTCCTTCTAAAAATCAAATTTCATCACGATCCGATCATCTATTCGTAAGATACAAATACCCCAATTTTCATGTCTTCCAAGAATTCCGGTTTCCCCCTCCAACTCCCCCGAATGTCAAAGGATCTGGTCGGAATTTGAAATTAGAACTTTAAAGCACAAGATCCTTCTAAATATCAAATTTCATTAAGATCTGGTCACCCTTTCGTAAGTTACAAATACCTCAATTTTCAAAATTACCCCTCCCCCAATTCCACCAAAGAGAGCAGATCCGGTCCAGTTATGTCAGTCACGTATCTTAGACAGGTTTCTATTCTTCCCATCCAGTTTCATCCTGATCTCACCGCTTTAAGTATTTTCTAAGATTTCCGGTCCCCCAACTGTCCCCCCCAATTACGCTTGATCTGGTTGAGATTTAAAATAAGATATCTGAGTTACGAGGTCCTTCTAAATATGAAGTTTCATGAAGATCCGATCACTCCTTCGTAAGTTAAAAAT
This sequence comes from Artemia franciscana, assembly GCF_032884065.1. Lineage (NCBI taxonomy): Eukaryota > Metazoa > Arthropoda > Branchiopoda > Anostraca > Artemiidae > Artemia > Artemia franciscana. The sequence continues at coordinate 35,821,662 of NC_088875.1, forward strand.
ACGTAATTTTTTCTTATTTTTCAGAATTACCCCCCCCCCCCCCCGCAATTCATCGGATCCGTTCCAATTATGTAAATCACATATGCAAGATTTCTGCTTATTTTTCTAACCAAGTTTCATCCCAATCCCTCCAATCTAAGCGTTTTCCATCATTTTAGGTTTCTCCACCCCAAACTTCCCCCAATGTCACCAGATCCGGTCAGGATTTAAAATAAGAGCTTTGAGACACGATATCCTTCTAAATATCAAATTTCATGGAGATTCAATCACAGATTCGTAAGTTAAAAATACCTCATTTTTTCTAATTTTTCAGAATTAACCCCCCACCCACAACTACCCCAAAGAGAGCGGATCCGTTCTGGTTACGTCAATCATGTATCTAGGACCCGTGCTTTTCCCACCAAGTTTCATCCCGATCCCTCCACTGTAAGTGTTTTCCAAGTTTTAGGTTTCCCCCTCCAAACTCCCCCCCAATGTCACCAGATCCGGTCGGGTTTAAAATAAGAGCTCTGAGTAACGATATCCTTCTAAATATCAAATTTCATTGAGATCCGATCACCCGTTCGTAAGTTGAAAAAACCTATTTTTTTTTAATTTTTCAGAAATACCCCCCCCCCAACTACCCCAAAGAGAGCGGATCCGTTCCGTTTATGTCAATCATCTATCTAGGACTTGTGTTTATTTTTCCCACCATGTTTCATCCCCATTCCTCCACTCTAAGTGTTTTCCAAGTTTTAGGTTCCCCCTCCCAACTCCCCACCCCCGTCACCAGATCCGGTCGGGATTTAAAATAAGAGCTCTAAGACACGATATCCTTCTATACATCAAATTTCATTGAGATCCGATCACCCGTTCGTAAGTTGAAAATACCTCATTTTTTTCTAATTTTTAAGAATTACTCCCCCCCAACTACCCCAAAGAGAGCGAATCAGTTCCAATTATGTCAATCATGTATCTGGGACCTGCGCTTATTTTTTCCATCAAGTTTCATCCCGATCCCTCCGCTCTAAGTGTTTTCCAAGATTTTAGGCTTCCCCCACCTCCAACTCCCCCCAATGTCATCAGATCCGGTCGGGATTTAAAATAAGAGCTCTGAGACACAATATCATTCCAAACATCAAATTTCATTTAGATCCAATCACCCGCTCATAAGTTAAAAATACTTCATTTTTTCAATTTTTTCCGAATTAACCGGCCCCCCACTCCCTCCCCCCAGATGGTCAAATCGGGAAAACGACTATTTCTAATTTAATCTGGTCCGGTCCCTGATATGCTTGCCAAATTTCATCGTCCTAGCTTACCTGGAAGTGCCTAAAGTAGCAAAGCCGGGACTTTAGGTTTCCCCCTCCAACTCCCCCCAATGTCATCAGATCCGGTCGGGATTTAAAATAAGAGCTCTGAGACACAATATCATTCCAAACATCAACTTTCATTAAGATCCAATCACCCGCTCATAAGTTAAAAATACTTCATTTTTTCTATTTCTTGCGAATTAACCCCCCCCCCCACTCCCCCCCAGATGGTCAAATCGGAAAACGACTATTTCTAATTTAATCTGGTCCGGTCCCTGATACGCTTGCCAAATTTCATCGTCCTAGCTTACCTGGAAGTGCCTAAAGTAGCAAAACCGGGACCGACAGACAGACAGACCGACAGAATTGGCGATTGCTATAGATAGATAGATAGATAGATAGATAGATAAGTGTATTTCAAAAACCCGTGGGCCATATACACACAAAATATAAATAAATAACAGACAAGCAAGGAAATTAACAACAGTACGAACACGCACAAAAAAAAAAAAAAAAAAAAAAAAAAAAAAAAAAAAAAAAAAAAAAAAAAAAAAAAAAAAAAACAGAATTCAACGCAAAAAGTACCTAATCTAACTACAAAAGAAATTAATCATATAAAACTTTTTCTTCTTATTAAAGATTTTTCTATATATACTCCCACTCGAAATATTGTGGTTGGGTTACTATTTTGTAGAATACCCGGAAGCATCTAATTAATCCCATGCAAATAAATTTCCCGTAAATCCAAGAGCACCGGGCATTTCCGGAGAAAATGATCCAAGTCTTCATCGTCATCTTTACAAAGAGGACAAAGATACCGCCTATCAGGACCAACTATCATTTTATTTTTGTCGAACGTTTTTTGCCTGTTCTGGATTGGAAGACAATTTGCCCTAAGCTGAATCCAACGACGTAGAATCATAGCCGGTAAATTGAGTTTAAAATAAACTTCCTCCCCAAAACTAGGTTTTGCCTGATAATAATGTTGTAGGGTTGTAGAATCAAGAACCAGCCCTTGCCAATGCTGAATTTCCTGACTCTCTAATATAAATCGTACCTGGCTTTCTAAATTTGCTGGTACATCGCGAGAGCAAAGACCATTATTCCATAAATAAGGCATTCCTACTTTTTCCAGTAATGATTTAATTTGGGATGGCCACGAGGTTTTTAAACCACATTTCAACATCTCTTCATATGCCACTCTTACTAGTCTATCTTCATTACTCTTAGTTAACTTCAACCAGAATCTAAGCATTAAAATATACCTACGTAGCTTTAAAGAAAACAGGCCCATATCACCTTTCAGAATCTGTGAATGAGTTGTCTGATGTAAACCAAACACTCTTTTATAATACTGGAGCTGAAGGGACTCCAGTTGCTGCACCGTTTCTCCACCCCATATCTCTGCTCCATATTCTATGGTCACTTGGTTAATACCAAGTGCCATAAAAAAGGAGTGGGAGAGGAGGTCTAGCTGCCTTCCGATTTTTGGTCACTTTAAAAGGCAACTACAGCTTTTTATTTTTTTGACGAACGGCTTTATTAGTAATAAATATACGTAACTTACGAATTGACTTACGTGACGAACTTCTACATTTGTAAATTTTTATTACATATATGAGGGGGTACGCCCCCTCGTCAACACTTCGATCTTTACAGTAAAGCTTGAATTTTGTCCCAATTATTTAAGAATGGCCCCTAAATCACAAAGGCCGTAGAATGAACAGTTGAAATTACTAAAAATATTTAGCGTAAAGAGCGAGGCGTTGTGGAGGAGACGAGCCCCCTCGTAAATGTAATGCCTATTCGTCTATTCGTTTTAGGTTTTAATGCTGCTCCTTACTTCCAACTGAAAAAACTTTTTTCGTTTATTGTCTCATTGTTTTTTTAAATAATACTAGAAAATCCTAGGGCCCCTTCATTGAAATTCTCTTTCCTCGTGATAAATTCCTCCATGGAAAGATCATCCCATGTAACGCCCTCCCCCGACCAACCCCACCTTCCCTCAACACGAAAAAGTCCTCCGGAAAACGTCTCTACACTTCCCCATAACCATTACTATATGTAAACAATGATCAAAGTATGCAACTTGCAGCCCCTCCCCCGGGGACTGTGGGGGATTAAGCAGTCCCGACAGACATAATTATTAATTTTTTCGACGCTGCTGAACAAAATGGATATCTCAAAACTTCGATCGGGTGACTTTGGGAAAAAAATGAGCATGGGAGGGGGCCTAGGTGCCCTCCATTTCTTTTGGTCACTTAAGAAGGGCACTAGAACTTTTAATTTCCGTTAGAATGAGCCTCGTGCGTATCGGTCAATACGATCACCCCTAAAAAAAAAAAAAAAAAAAAAAAAACAACAACAACAAATAAACACGCATCCATGATCTATCTTCTGGCAAAAATACAAAATTTCACATTTTTACAGATAGGAGCTTGAAACTTCTACAGTAGGGTTCCCTGATACACTGAATCTGATGGTGTGATTTTCGTTAAGATTCTTTTACTTTTAGGGGGTGTTTTCTAAAATAAGGCAACTTCTCCGGCTCGTAACTTTTGATGGATAAGACTAAACTTGATGAAACTTGTATATTTAAAATTCCATTTTTTAGAGTTTCGGTTACTATTGAGCCGGGTCACTCCTTACTACAGTTCGTTACTACGAACTGTTTGATATTACAGTATATCTCATTGTTCCAAAACAAACCGACTGAAAGTAAAAGAAAAAAAATTGCAGAAAATTGCTTTCAATTCCTTTATTTGTCCACTGTTTCATGCTTCATAGCATTATTTCGTTGGTGAACAGAGGAGGGGGTAGCAACCATTTGAACTTTCATTTGTGAGTCAAGTATTCCTATCAAAGAATATCTAGTATCTGTCGGACCTCTTACAAAGATTGAGGATTAACCTTAAATCTCGATGGAACATGTTTGTATCCTGACAATGTGTTAGTATATGAACAACCTAAGGTATATAGAACCATACATGGCATAGGTGATCAAGGAAACGGTACATATTTTTCCGAGAAAAGGAATTGGTAAGTCTAGAAAAAAAATTGTGAAGAAGGCTTACGCTAGCTTTGCCTCTCACTCAGACTATCTGTCTTGGCTTTTTTTCCGAAGTAGCCATGGCTCTCAACTTTTTCCTCATAATCCACCAAGTTGATTTTAATTCAAAATACCGGACCTAAGCGCACCTTAGGTGCACTAAGGTTTGAAAATAAAGCTTCTTTCAGAAATACGTTAATAGTACAAGATTTACATTTTTATTTTAATTTACGCTTATTTGCTACAGAAGAGATTTGGTATCTTATTGAAAATTTTTCTCTTTCACAGTTAACCGAGGGGTTCAATACGCTCCAAAACGAGTCAATGAAGAAGGGAGTGAGCGAAAAGGGGTGACAAGAATATGTGAATCATAAAAATAACTCGCCGGAGATTGAATATCATAGTGCCAGAGAGCTAACTTCAAATCCTTAAGTTAACTAAGGTTTAATATATCTATATATATATAAATAAGTTGTTTGTTTGTGTCTGTCGACTGACGTCATGTTTGTCGACTGACGTCATTATAAGGATTGAGCTGTATGTCGTCATGAAGTTGTTTGTCGACTGACGAAATTACAGACCGGGACACAAATGACGACCGGGACACAGGGAATATAAATGACGACCGGGACACTCAAAGAGAAACTACAGACTGGGACACCGGGGCACAAATCACGACCGGGACACAGGGACACAACTACAACGGGGACGCCGGGGGCACAGGAGGGATAGCGAAGAGAAATTACAGACCGGGACACCGGGACACAAATGATGACCGGGACACAGGGAATATAAATGACAACTACAATGGCACGTAACTAATATGGCGCGCAACGACTTACGCGCGCGGGGGTCTTGGGGGGGGACGCAAAGCGCCCCCAGCAACTAGGTGTTGGGGTGGCGCGAAGCGCCACCTCAACAGCTAGTGAACAAATAAAAATTAAGTTTTTGTTTCAGAAAGACTTTGAGGTCGTGCAGAACGATGAATGAAAGTACTAAGGATTCTTATGGCTTTATTCTGTAAAATCTGGAGGGTTTAAAATGACTAGGATATGTATTTAGGTAAATAATGGGACAATATCTTAGGTATGATTTTATTAAAGAACGATTAAGAATTTTAGTTATAGAAAAGGAAAAACATACTTAATCGATGCAAACATCTTAGATTCTGGGCTAATTTTATACAGAGATGGGCAGAATGACTACGAAAAGATAAAAACTCATCAAAAGTAATCTTAAAATATAAAAAATAATAAAACCACTGAATAACTGAATTGATTTCAGACGCCAAATTCTCGATCAATAATGAAGGGGTTTAGCTTCAACAGATACCTTAACTATAATTAATATAAATAAGGTTAAGAAAAGGTTCAATGAAATCAAAGCATATTAGCCCTTTTTTTTTAGCATCAGTGATGGTGAAACTTTTTAACGACGAAGACAATACTGCCTTTCTACTATACAAAATAAGGGAAAATAACGCGTAAGCTTGGTAAGACAGCTAATATAGCCCAAACGAATATTTCGGCTATATAATCAACATCCGCCATCAGCGCAATATAATACAAAACAAACGAAGAAACATAATTACATAGAAAAACAGAAAATGAAACTAAACTCATATTTAAAATAAATTTTGAAAGAATCTTCTTACCTCACACGGGTTCAGCTAAGACTCTATCAAAAGGTACTTTGAATGTAATTATTTTTTTTTATATAATATTTCGCTGATGACGGCTGTTGATTAGAAAGCAACAATTTTTGGTTAAATTGTATTGACTATCTTCAGAAATTTTATTGTTATCTTTCTTATTTTGTATAACTTTCATTTTTATTTATTTCGAGATTCAGACTAAATTTCCCAGCCCACTCAAAATTTTCCAGGATGTTTGAAGCGCTACCAATTTCCCAGAAATAAAAAAATCTCTATATAAACACATAGCCATAACAATGATGATCTTTTTATGATTACGAAAGATCCAATTGTAAGCAAAGGATCATTTTAATCTCGCGATTAAAATTAAGTTATTTATGACTCTCTCAAAACCTTTGCACTAATAGATATAATGACAAGTTCAGAATTCTTTTGAAATGAATTTTACAGGATTATTTCCAGCAAGTTCAAATAAATGATTACAGTGAGTTTTCATCAACTTCTATGCATCGACTTTGTCCACGTTTCGATAAGAGATTTGCACTAACATTGTCCACAGGACAATCTGACATTATCTCTAAGATCCAAATAAATACCGGACTTTCTTTGACAGTTCAGTGCATTAGCCTTTTTTCTATTCTCTCGTCTGAGCATAGCAAATTAGTCATAAAACTGTTTCCAGATCTTACATAATTATATTTTTGATATTAACTTTTCTAAGCTTTTTTAACTCAGCGCAATACCTAAGACAATGCATTCTAACATAACTGAATTTAATGTTGTAAAAATTATCGCAAATTTATCAAGCTTAGCTTAGAAAACTGCTCTTAAAATTGTTCTCAAGTCTTGCAAAGTTGAATTCTTTTATATTTCCTGTTCTAAGGAAATATATTGTTAGCAGAATTTGAAAACAATTAAAAATACAACACTATTTCTAAAACAACGCCTTATATTTATTGTTCTAACCTTTTATCAGGAAGTTATCAAAGTTGGCATAATATAATAGTCTTAAAATTTTCTGCAGGTTATACACAATTATTTTGTTTTTGCATTCACTGTTCTAACCCTGTTTTACCGAAATTGTATTTCAAGCTTTTATCGAAAAAATATCAACTAAGCATACTGAGTTGATGCAAATAATATTGTTTTTATACTTATTGTTCTAAGCCTTTTCTAACGCAATTCTATACGATGTGTTAAATTTCCAAGACACAAACAATTTCTAACACAGCACATTCTATCACAGCTCTATACATCGTTCTAAACTATTGTTGAAGAGTCATTAAACTTAGCAGTGTAAACTTGTCTTAAAATTACGTTATTTGTTTTTGCATTAATTACTGCTCTAAGCCTTTCCTAGGACCATCATATTTATTAGCACACTTTCTAACATAACCCGTTCTAACATACTTATATTAATATTCCTAGACTTCTATCAAAAAGTCTTAATTATGAATTATTTACTATTCTAAGCCTATTCTGACACAAACCGTTCAAACACATCTATATTAATTTTTCTAAACTTTTATAGAAAACTTGGCAAATTTAGAATTAGTAAATTGGCCTTAAAATTGCTCATAGATCTTACACAGTTTCATCGTTTTTATATTTACTGTTCTAAGCTTTTTCTAAAACAATTCTAACACAACAATATTTAATTTTAACTAACACAAACACAAAAAACTTTTAATGCAATACATTCTAATGCAATTATATTTAATATTTTAAGCTTTTATCAAGAATTCATCAAGGCTAGGATAGTATATTAGTCTTAGAATTGTTAATAGGTCTTCCACAGTTATAACTGAAGTATATGAATCCACTTCAAGCGAAAAACCCAGTATTTGATGATTATCAAAGGTCCACCACCTGGTGTTGAAAACACTACTTTTAAGTATTCGAGCTGGATGAACGATTACGGGTTATAGACCTCAAGCTTTAGAAAGGTGACATCCAAAGACCTTATACTAAAATCACGTTTAGAAATGCAAAACGGGTGAGTGCGAAAACACGGTCATAAAAATAAAAGAAATTTGAAAAAGACCGAAAGACATGAAAGAAAAAGCAAGTCGTATTAGATGCCATAAGTAAGAAGGGTCAGAGCAATATTAAGATAGTTTGCTTGTTGAGATTAAATTTTTGTCATTTTATAATACACTATACTAAACTTATGTGAGTGCTTGCACAGAAGTGAAGCCCATGATCGCTTAAAATAGCACTAATGTCTCTATAAAAGTGCGAGGGCTCTGGAAAAGCTTATGGAAACTGGAAATCTGTTTGAAGTTCTGGAAACTACACATTGAAAATCGTTGTCTTCTTTTAGATGCGCCCCAGTTTAAAACAGGATATTTAAGCTATCCCTTCGAACCAAGTAGCTAAACCCTGAGCAAACTGCCATTATTAAAAGTTAAGTTTTACCTTAATGTCTTTTTTTTTTACTTTTGAAGTCCGAAATACAATTCAGACATTCTACACTTGTGAGATGTGCACCTTACCATTTCTGGAAACATTCTGCACAATTGCCAAGAGTAATAACAACAAAAGGGAAGTGAAGACTAATAATTTTACCAGCCTCAGAAGATGCAACGCATCAGCGAGTTGTTTGCGATAAGTATTTGCTTTACAGGATACAATATTACATGCAAGGTTCTGTTCTGTTTCAAAAAGTTAGACAAATGAGCATATTATGTGTATGCCAACTATTTTTTTTTGTATCAGTCTATAAGTTTAAAAACAGAATTTATTTAAAAAATGAAGAAGAAATAGAAACCTTGCGAGTCGATACTGAGCGACTTTGTCCTCGTCCACGCGTTGGGAAACTGACTGGTCCTCTAGTTCTTCCTCGGCCTCTTGCCACTGGGTTAGGACCCCAAGACCCAACAACAACGCCACCAACAGCTAGCTGGCCACCAGGCCCACCTCGAGAGACTGATTGACCCCTTCTTGCGCCACGCCCATTGCTAGGAAAGGACGGTTCCTGATGAGGATCTAAAAAAAAAAAAAAAAATAAACCATTATAATGTATCCACACACAAAAGAGCATAAATTGGTCAACCTAAGGAGGCGCTCAACTGTACATCTCCTCCCGTTTAAAAAACCCTAATATAGAGAAGCACAGAGTTTTGAGTTATTTGAGGGGTGATATTAACACTTTTCAAAAATCACAGCCAACAAACTCTTCTTCAAAGCTCCCTCCCCGAAAGAAGTCGGAAATTTACACGTTTTTAGTAAAGGAAGGGGGCAATTGAAAGTTAATATATAAAGCCAAAACAATAGTAAATGTCAACCGCTTATCTTCAACTTCAAATCAAGAGACGTTTCGAAAAAATCTACATTTCAACGAAGTAGAAGAACAAATGACTAAAGGCAATAATGCAGCCTTAATGAACAGAGCTTTAAATAGTTTGAAATTGGCCATTTGGAGCACTAAAAGGGGAATCTCCGACAGAGGCTTCACTAAGCGGGGTAAGGAGGGACAACTGCACTTCCCCTTAGTTTCTGAAATTTTTTTTTGGGATATTAAAAAAACAAATGCATTCTTCCTAGATTTTGAAAATTACATTAGAAAAAAAAAAAAAAAAAAAAAAAAAAAAAAAACCATCAAACAAACGAAATTACAAAGCCACCCACCTCTCCCCAGATTTTCATTAATCGACAACCTGATCACCTAGCTTGTTCGGAAGTTAGAAAAAAAGTGACTGTATGAACTCGATAAGCTGTACTTCCATGATCAACAAATAGCAATTCAATCCACACTTCACAATCGGAAATTATAAAGAAACGAAAAACAAAACATCACGCTGGCCGTAATGCAATATACAGAGAAACGAAACAAATATAAATATTTTGGAATACCGAGCAGTCAAGCAACACTGACCAAACATCATAAAATAGGATTCCATAAATTATCAATAAAAAAAAAAAAAAACAGTGTATAATTCCAGAGTAGTCAATGGCCTACCTGAATCAAATTTTCGTCTTTTCTTATTTATTATAACAACAGGATCTTTCATGTCATAATCTCTTCTCAGTGAAGATGTCAAATTGAATTTAGAAAATACACTAAAAATTACCCCCCCCCCCCATCAAACGAAAAAAAATTCATATCGGAACAAACAAAATGACCAAAATACAATAATGACGCTAAATATAAAAGAACTAGAGATAAAGTTAATTAAAACGATGAACTAACGAATTTCTAGTCAAAAATTCACAGAGAGAAATTAAACTACCAAAACAGGCCTTTAATAACGATCTAATTTATCCAGCCTTCTCCTTCGTATTTCTAACCAATTGCCCTTTACTATCTTAAGTGTTTCCACCAAATAGTAGCTGAGATTTCTTCCTAAGAAATGCAGGCGAGAACGTTCAGTGTTTATAATCAAATCTTTTGGAGCATTTTGAGCATGAAATTCAGAAATTTAATTGCAAAAAATTAAATAATTTTTCCAATGGTCTATGGTACACAGGGATTGATCTCTACTTTGCAGTACAAGGCCTAGGGTTGGGCCCCAACTGCTAGAGGGTCAACGCAAGGAAATTTGTAGTAAAGAGCCTCATTAATCATGAATCTAGAGATTAATCAGTTCATTCAAAAAGAAGAAGAAGCAAGAAACAAAAAAAGAAGAAAGGAACAAAAAAAAACAAGAAACAGAAAAAAACAAACAAATTAACAACAAAAAGCAAAAAAAGATACTCTTGTGTTATATATATATATATATATGTATATATATATATATATATATATATATATATATATATATATATATATATATATATAAATAATAATATAATAAAAATGTGTGTGTGTGTGTGTGTGTCGAGTGACGTCATGTTTGTGTGTCGACTGACGTCAAGTTTGTCGACTGACGTCATTATAAGGATTGAGCTGCATGCGTCATGAAGTTGTTTGTTGACTGACGTCATGTTTGTCAACTGATGAAATTACATACCGGGACACCGGGACACAAATGAAGACCGGGACACAGGGAATATAAATGACGACCGGGAACCTCAAAGAGAAATTACAGACTGAGACACCCGGACACAAATCACGACCGGGACACAGGGAATATAAATGACGACCGGGACATAGGGACACAACTACAACGGGGACGCCGGGGGCACAGGCGGGATATATAAATGATGACCGGGACACAGGGATTGTTCGAATAGAAATTACAGACCGGGACACAAATGACGACCGGGACACAGGGAATATAAATGACGACCGGGACACTCAAAGATAAATTACAAACTGGGATACCGGGACACAGGGAATATAAATGACGACCGGGACACAGGGACACATCATTAGAATAATGAGGTATAGATCTGAATACGGATTGTTTTTCCCATGGACAATTATATGTTGCATGTTCAAGAGTCAGTAAACCTGACAATCTATTTATATGCACAGACAATGGGACAGCGAAGAATGTTGTATATTCGCATGTTTTACGTAGTTAAAAATATATATATATATATATATATATATATATATATATATATATATATCTATCTCTATTCACAGGTGGGACACAGGGACACAACTACAATGGCGCGTAACTAATATGGCGCGTAACGACTTACGCGCGCGGGGGGGGCTTGGGGGGGCGCGAAGCACCCCACCAACTAGGTGTTGGGGAGGCGCGAAGCGCCACCCCAACAGCTAGTATATATATATATATATATAAATCTATGTGCTTTTCCCTCAAATTTCACGCTGAACCAAAAGTCTCCCCTACACACACACACTCAAGACGAGTAATGCTACTATAGTTGCGAATAAACCCTATCAACTTACACATAGGTCTTCTTGGAGATGGCAGCATGGGAGCGGCAAAAACATCATTTGATAGACCATCGAGGACAGCTTTTCTTAGTCTCTCTAGCTTCAAAATTAGATCGTTTCTATAGTCACAAAGATCCTAGAGAAAAGAAGATAGCGTTAACGAAAAGACATATGCCATTATACATAATTGTATCCCATGCACTTGCAGAGATGTTTGTTTCAAGTAGGGGATGGAGGGCATTTCGCCAGAACAAGAATAACAAGCGAATTGCACGAAAGTGATGGACAATATCGAACACAGTGTAAGGAAAAAAGGGCGTGGGAATAAAAGTTATTCCAGATTTCGAAGTAAAATTAAACGAAGAGAAAACAAGGAAAGATGTACAAGGTAACTTCAAACAATCATATACTTCCAAAACCTTCTACTACTATCCCATTTTTTTTTTTTTTTTTTTTTTTTTTTTTTTTTTTTTTTTTTTTACAAAAACATTTGAAAGTGAAAATGTGTCAGGAAACGTAAGACAACGCATGTTTTTTAATACTGATTGTGTTATTATATTTTTAATATAATTTCACATTGCATTAAAGTTTTATTTATATACACAAGGTAATTAGACCATAGGAAATTTATATTATTATATGCAGTATTGTCTATTATATACTGAGATTTAAAAGGAGTAAGCTAACGTGAGACAACAAATCTTTAAAAATCGTCTTTAAAAGGGCTGAAACGTAAAGAACGATTTTCTTTCTCAAGAAATCATAAATATAAATGAAATGGATTACGACTGTAACCTGGAGGAGACCAGGAGGGACCTCGATTTAACCTTACCACATCACTGTGAAAGATTACATGAAATTCAAACCTTAGTACAATTCAATAAGAAAGAGAGTTTTCGCAGAAATATCTTGCAAGCGAAACTTCAGTAGTGGCACTGCCCTCTGAGCCCTCGCCCCCACAAAAAATAAATGTGCCTATGAAAATAGGTGAGCCCATGCAATGAAATTATGCCATACAACAGAGATTTTACTATATAATTAATCTAAATAATACCACATTTAAATAAATTAAAACTACCACAAATCATTATCAATAAATTAGTGAAACTCAAAAAGAACAGAAATTACAATAAATAGCCAAGTCAAGCTCAAAATGAACAAAAATTAACACGAGTAGGGCGGATAGCCCCCCATACCTTTCCATTCTCAAGACCAGAAAATAATTTGCGCTTTTCTGAAAACAGAATACGTTTGAAATGTTTTCACCTTTCTTACTTTCAAAAATGAAGAATTAGCAGAATCTTAACGAAGAAATGTCAGTATATGTCAATTTAACTGACAATCCGCGGTCATTTGTTTGTTTTTTTTTTTTTTTCAGTTAAGCGCAAATTGTGTTCTGGTCTTCAGAAGGCATGGGGGTTATTCCTGTGTTGCACCCTTTTGACAATCCACATACACATAAAGTATTTTGATTTAGTTCAACACTCCCTTAATCATTCTCTAAAATTCTCACCTGAATACCCTTCGTCTTCTTGGAAAATAAAGTTCAAACATGCATACCTTTCTCAATAACATAAACGAGGTGTAAACAATGAACGAATTGCCTAACTTACAGCCCTTGTCCTGCCCACTGTAGGGAGGTTGACATCCCAAAAAACATTGCTGGACATTTCAATAAGGCTGAACAATATAGCTCTCTTAATTTTCGATCGATGTGTTTTGGGAAATGATGGGCTTGAGGGAGGGGGCTGGTCGCCTTCTACTCACTTTTGACTCTTAAAAAGGGCATTAAAACTTGCAACTTCTAATCAAATGAGCTCAATCCGATCCAACGTTTATACCTATTCCATAAAAGCCTTATATGCCCCAGGCATAACTTACAATCCTTGCCAATGGGCTCTGAGGGATTGTGTCCACCTTAAGACATGGTAATATGATTCTTAGACTATTGGTAACAAAATGGCTACCTCAAAATTTTAACTGAATGCATTTTGGGAAAAGAGTGCGTCAGGGAGGGGGGCTCTTTGCTTTCCATCATGTTTGACTCTTTAAAAGGAACTAGAATTATACATTCAAAATCAAATGAGCCTTTTCTGAAGTTGACACGACCCCCCTTCCATGAAAACCTTACATACTTGTAATTGTAGCGGGACCAGACAAGGACACCTCACCCAGCATCTAGAAGAATACGGTTGACTCCCATTTGCCGGGATCTTGTGCCTACTCTTCAGTAAACCGGAGCCAGCAGTTATCCCACTTTCTGCCAAATCTTCGAAATCCACCAATGAGATCGAAGTCGTTTTTGGCAGTTGCCCACCAATTCTTGAATTTACCGCCATGTCGCCTGCACCAATCTGGAGACAGGGCAGCTAGAAGCATTTGCTTCATGCTGCGGTTATTGGGTCTCCTAAGGACATGGCCAAGCCAAGGCAGTCTTCTCTGTTCTTTGTTTGACCTTATATGCCCCTTGGGCATAACTTACAATCCTTATCCCCAGACTCCGGAGAATTATGTCACCTCAAAAACCTTATTATACGATCTTTAGATTACTTTTTTTTAACACATGGCTATCTCAAAACTTTTATCGGATGTATTTGTGAAAAATACGACGTGGAGGGGGGAGTGGTTGCCCCCAATCAATTTCAATCTTAAAAAGAGAACTAGAACAACTGGTTTTCAATACAATGATTCCCCACTGAAGTTCATACAACCAACCATTCCATAAAAACCAAGGATGCCCTCAGGACATAACTTACAACCCTTGCGCTGAGGTTTGTGGAGGGGGGGATATCATCTTCAAAGACATCATTTGTAGACCTTTCAACTATGCTGAATAAAATGGCTATCCCATATTTTGGGTGTTTGGGGGGGGGGCTTGTTGCCCTCCGATCACTTATGACTACCAAAAAGACCCTTTTAATTTCCAATCGAATAAGGCTTTTTTGAAGTTTTTACGACAAAAATGGCCATCCGAAAATTACTATCAGGTGTATTTCGGGAAAATACGAGTTGTGGGGAGGGGATATCCAGCCTCCAATTTCTTTGAATCTTGGGAAGGGTACTAGAACTTCTGCTTATCCATTACATGAGCCCCCTCCGAAATTTATACAACCACCCTTTCTATAAAAACTTTAAATGACCCCAGGACGTAACTTACAACCCTTGCCCTGAAGGCTGTGGGGAGGGGGGGGGGTGTCATCCTCAAAGAAATAATTTACTGATCTTTTACGTACGCTGAGCAAAATGGCTATCTCAAAATTTTGATTAGATGTATTTGTAGAAACGGTGGGCGTGGGAGGGGGTTCGTTGCCCTCAAAGCAGATTGAGGAAATCCATACTTGCTTTCAATCTTAGCATTTTATCAGGACTTATCAGGGATTGATTTTAGAATATTATATTATGTTTCCATATTCCTAAAATCCACCTATTGGTCTATACATTAATTAAAAAGAATTATTTAAATATTTCATATTATAAAAGTAATACTAACTTGATAGCTGGTTGAGGTAAAGGCCTTTGCAAGAGTGGCTTGGAACACCTTTCCATCAAAATAGAGCCAGGGGCATACCATTTGCCAAGGGATGGGAGATCCTGCAACATCATTAGCCAAAATAGCCATCTCAACACCTTCCATAAAAAGAGTGGCCAATTGGACACCGCGCTTGGTAACTGGAGAAATCTATAATGAAATTCAGTTAATCACTAAAATACGCCTATTAAGACTGAATTAAATCTTAAGATACAAGCATGCTCTTTTGTTACACACATCAAAAGATGCCTTGGCAGAGGAACAGCATAAAAGATGTTTTTTTTTTACATTTTATAAACCGGAAGGGGAGAGGAGTAGGTAAATAGTAGACTCATAATAGTAAAATTAAGGCAAGCAATTTGAATAAGTTATTATATTTATTTACAACATTTGATGGCTAGAATAATATGGTTAGAATGCAAACGGAAATTTTTTCCTCCTTCATACCTAATACGAAAAATTAAGGAATTACGGAAAAACTGGAAAGTAGTGTGGTCTAAGAAATTATTTACATAACTAAATACCTACCTTCACCTCCCTTCCATTTTCCTTACACACTTTTATGCTGCTTTAAAAATTTCAATTTTTTACCGTTTCTTTCATTCCCTGATAAAACAAGACCAAAGAGCTCATATGGCACTTGTGACGAGGCAAGAAGAGCCAAGAGATCATATGGTATGAGCTCTAACAAAATTCTATGAATCAACAGATTGATTTAAAAGGAAAATAAGAGGCTTAATACCGGTTAGGATTTAGAATAAGAGCTCAGAGTCACGATGTCCTTCTAAATATCAAAATTCATTAAGATCCGATCAACCACTCGTAAGTTATAAATACCTAATTTTTCCTCTCCCTTTAGCCCCCCAGATGGTCGAATCTGGGAAAACGACTTTATCAAGTCAATTTGTTCAGCTCCCTGACATGCCTACCAATTTTCATCGTCCTAGCACGTCCAGAAGCACCAAACTCGCCAAATCACTGAACCGCTCCCCCCAACTCCCCCAAAGAGAGCGAATCCAGTACGGTTCCGTCAAACACATATCAAGGACATTTGCTTATTCTATCCACCAAGCTTCATCCCGATTCATCCACGCCAAGTATTTTCCAAGGTTTCCCCCTCCAACTCCCCCCAATGTCAAAAGATCTGGTCGGGATTTGAAATAAGAGCTCTGAGCCATGGATTCCTTCTAAATATCGAATTTCATTAAGATCCGATCACCTATTCGTAAGATAAAAATACCCCAATTTTCACGTTTTCCAAGAATTCCGGTTTCCCCCTCCAACTCCCCCAATGTCACAGATTCTGGTCGGAATTTAAAATTAGAGCTTTAAAGCACAAGCTCCTTCTAAATATTAAGTTTCATTAAGGTCTGGTCACCCTTTCGTAAGTTACAAATACCTCAATTTTCAAAATTACCCCCCCCCCAACTCCACCAACGAGAGAAGATCCAGTCCGGTTATGTCAGTCACGTATCTTAGACAGGTTTTTATTCTTCCCATCTAGTTTCATCCTGATCTCACCGCTTTAAGTGTTTTCCAAGATTTCCAGTCCCCCCAACTGCCCCCCAATTACGCTGGATCCGGTTGAGATTTAAAATAAGAGATCTGAAATACGAGGTCCTTTTAAATATGAAGTTTCACGAAGATCCGACCACTTCTTCGTAAGTTAGAAATACGTCATTTTTTCTAATTTTTCAGAATTAACCCCCAACCCCCTAATAGGGCGGATCCATTCCAATTATGTAAATCACGTATCTAAGACTTCTGCTTATTTTTCCCACCAAGTTTCATCCCGATCCCTCCAATCTAAGCGTTTTCCAAGTTTTAGGTTTCCCCCTCCTAACTCCCCCCACCCCAATGTCACCAGATTCGGTTGGGATTTAACATAAAAGCTCTGAGACACAATATCCTTCTAACTATCAAATTTCATTGAGATCCAATCACCCGTTCGTAAGTTAAATAGTTTCATCCCGATCCCTCCACTGTAAGTGTTTTCCAAGTTTTAGGATTCCCCTCCCAACTCCCCCCCCCATGTCACTAGATCCAGTCGGGATTTAAAATAAGAGCTCCGAGACCCGATATCCTTCTAAATATTAAATTTGATTGAGATCCAATCATCCGTTCGTAAATTAAAAATACATCATTTTTTTTTCTAATTTTTCAGAATTAACCCCCCTCCAACTACCCCAAAGAGAGCGGATCCGTTCCAGTTATGTCAATCATGTATCTAGGACTTGTGATTATTTTTCCCACCAAGTTTCATCCCGATCCCTCCACTCTAAGCATACTCCAAGATTTTAGGTTTTCCCCTCCCATATCACCCCCCCCCCAATGTCACCAGATCCGGTCGAGATTTAAAATAACAGCTCTGAGACACGATATCCTTCCAAATATCAAATTTCATTCAGATCTGATCAACTGTTCGTAAGTTAAAAATACTTCAATTTTTTTATTTTCTTCCGAATTAACGGGCCCCCCACTCCACCCCCCAGATGGTCAAATCGGATAAAAGACTATTTCTAATTTAATCTGGTCCGGTCCCTGATACGCCTGCCAAATTTCATCGTCCCAGCTTACCTGGAAGTGCCTAAAGTAGCAAAACCGGGACCGACAGACCGACAGAATTTGCGATTGCGATTAATACCAAGTGCCATAAAAAATGGTCGAAATATTTTTTCTACAAAAGATCTATTTTTTTAGTTTACTTTTCAGAGTGTTTTCCCTTTAAAATACTTATATAATATAATAATACAATATGCAACATAATATATATATATATATATATATATATATATATATATATATATATATATATATATATATATATATATATATATATATATATATATATATATATATATATATATATATATATATATATATATATATATATATATATATAGAACAGAGAGGAACAATAAGATAGGAGCAAAGGGTAGCAAATTTATTTTATTACTCCACATTTCAACTTTTCTTCTAAAAACCTATTACTCAATTACTCTACAATCCTACTTTTTCGACATTATGAAGAAGCAGGCATTGAAAATTAATTAAAATGTAAGAACAATGAATAAAGAAGGTACCGTAAGATCCTCTGTGAATTCTGTGTCCTTGATTTCTGGCAAGAATGATGAGAGGAGGAAAGCGTCTAATTCATATGGACGAAGTACTTGCATATGCGGCTCGGTCATTATATATCTATAAGAAAACAGACGTAACTTTACCTGGGTACACAGGGATTAAAATACAAGCGTCACTGATACTTTAAAATACAAGCGTCACTGATACTTTAGTGTCTGGTGAACTGATTAAACATGTAGAAAATTTAAAATAATATTACATAATCACTATAATTAATTTACAATATTTTTAGATTAAACATGAGCTTTTTCTTCCAGTGAAGCTTAAAAAGTGTTTTTTCTGGAGCTATTTAAGTCAAAATAAATCCAAAAGCACGAGAGCAGCTTAATCAAGTATACATAGAAAGATAGGTCGAAGAAAAAAGACGTTTATTATGGGGCAGAGGGGAGGGGGGGCTTAACTCAATAACTCACTAATTCAATTGTCTTTTTTGAAAACGTTAGTTTCAATTACTATAAGTTAACAATATAAACCAGTGTTCTTTATTACCCATCTATAAACAAAAAAAAGAAAACGATGGAGTACAGTAAAAGAACGGAAAACAAAGCATACATGTCATAAAGATATAAACAAATTACTAATAATACCAAATCTAAAATAGGTCACCCCTCCACGGGTGAGAAGAGGATTGGTTACTCAGTTTCTGAAACTGTTCATCCCTGGTTTGAGCCGGTTCCACCACACTAAAACAGTTAACGATGTACTTATTTTTGAACAACCGATATATCGGATGGTGGCCAATACTTTACTGCCCTCCCTTCCTTGTGAAATAATGCACCCCAACCCGAAAACCCCTAAGAAAGGTATCCGCTACAATCCTTTGGATCTGTATGATGGACACCAGACACAATTCAGTAGAGCCGAACGTGATACATACCTTATATGATTGTGTGTTTTAAAACAAAAATTCGAATTGTTCGGACGCACATAGACTCAACAAAAATAACAAACATTGATACCGGCCCTTAGTTTCTTTTAAGTCCCTAGGTTACAAAATGAGTTTAACATGATCTCGTACGACAAACAAAAATAAACAACTTTTATTTAACTTAACTCTATGCTCTAAAATGATCTTAATGATTCTCTTAACAATCATAAAGCCTTTCAAGATCCTTAGGAGGAGGGGAGTTTCAAACCCGAAATTCTCTGTCCTCTATTTACAAGGTTCAGAAGAAGTCAGTGT
The DNA here is from genome assembly GCF_032884065.1 of Artemia franciscana. Classification (NCBI taxonomy): domain Eukaryota; kingdom Metazoa; phylum Arthropoda; class Branchiopoda; order Anostraca; family Artemiidae; genus Artemia; species Artemia franciscana. The sequence continues at coordinate 35,841,304 of NC_088875.1, forward strand.
TCAAGAAAGGGGGCAGTTGGAGCCCGAAAATTCACAACAATTTCCCAGTCCCCAAATTGGGCCTTTCCTGGAAGCTACATGTCCGCATCAAAACAGCCTAAATGTTAGCAGATAAGCGCAGTTCCACATTTTTTCGCAATTCAGCAGACCCTGAGACGCGAAAAAATGTTTATGTTAAGCTTTCTACAATCCGTGATAGGCTTAACTAGAAGAAATAGACCTGAAGAATCAATTAAATCAGCAGCATTATGCTAAGAAATAAGCGCTCAAGTAACAAAGCGAACATCGAGAGTCCAAAGATTAAAGAATGGGCGAGTCACTGCTCTGTTGGGTACTTGGCAACAGGGTAAGGTTGAAGATCTACTAAATTTATTTAACACAACTGAACAGTTCCGAACATTAAGCAAGAAATGGTTACATTTCATATTTAATCAAGGGATGCGTAAGAGCGAAGAACAAAGAGCCAACAGGCCCACAAGAGTAAAACAGCTCTGTTTTGGCGATGATGGTGTTTGGATGTTGACCAGATGAATGTTCTTAAGCTTTGAAAAACAAATAGAATTGCATATTAACCATTTCGCAAAAGAGCTTCAATCTCACATCTTTCTGTGTAAGTATAGCATTCTATTCATTCCTCGCCAATTTGAGCTAAATTTTTATACATTTCTGTACACAATTTCTGTCAAACATACATACCTCATAAAATTAAACCATTAAACATACCTCAGTACGCTCACGAGAATCACCAACTTCTGTGGCACAAAAGCTGGGTTCAGCATAATCTGCACATCACTGCGCATGCACGAGAGATAGGCCCTCATTCGCCTTTTTATATCATCTTCTCCAGTTCCAAACCACAGAGTGTTAACAGTTGGAACAGCCCAGCCAATGGAAGTGGCTCTTACATGATCTGGTTCTTTGAATTCGTTTCCTTTGCACCAGACCCATTCCTTGATAGCAATATCTGGGATTTGGTGAGCTTCGTCGGAATCTATAAAGTGAAATGCGACATTTAATATATACATACATATATATATATATATATATATATATATATATATATATATATATATATATATATATATATATATATATATATATATATATATATATATATATATATATATACATATATATATATATATATATATATATATATATATATATATATATATATATATATATATATATATATATATATATATATACATATATATATATATATATATAGTCCGATCAGGCTGTTAACTGGAAAACCTGTTTTTATTTTGTAGTTAATTACTTCCACAACACTGATTACAGCCCCCCCCCCCTCTAATGCCCGGATTTAGCCCTAAGCTATATCCAGGAGTTTGCCGATTGGGTTGTCTTGCATTATTTTACTTAATTCTTATCAGCAGGAAAGAACTGCCAGTTCATATATATATATATATATATATATATATATATATATATATATATATATATATATATATATATATATATATATATATATATATATATATATATATATATATATACAGTCTAGGGCTATCGCCACGCATTGACGGGGGGGGCAAGGGGGCTGGGATGCAGTTTAACAGGAATCGACAGGAAAAAATCCAACAAATATAAATTTTCTGAATGCAACCAAGAAACAATTTGCTATTATAGTATTTGGATCAGAAAGGAGATAAAATGTACTGTAGGATATTAGCCTTCCTTTAGAGCCCAGATACTAAATCCGAGGGTTTTAACAGTCTCATTCTCATGAACAGTCGATCTATAGTACCAAATTGAAAAAAAGCTTTCGCCTTTAGCCTAGTCCTACATCCAGGCATTCAGGGAGGGGGTGGGTGGGGTTGGCTGGTATGCAGTTAAACTGGAAGCGATTCTCAAAATCAGACAAATAGATATTATCTGAATGTAATGGAATAATAATATCATTATTATAGTATTTAGTTCAGAAGAGTGGACAAATTATATTATTAGCTTACTACTGTTTACTTTTCATCACCATCATTCAAAGGATACCGTTCTTAAAAACTAATGTTACAAAACAAGTAAGGATAGAGGCTAAATTTCCCTTTTGTTGTACTTGTTTATTTGGGCTATTTCCTGCGTATCTCGGCCCTTGTGTGTGAACCTCGTATGTAGAAAAGTGTCAACTTTACAGAAGGAGGAGAAAAAGGAAAACAGTTTTAGAAAATTACTACTAGTCATTAACATAAAAATGCATGAAAAGACTTTGTTCCATGACTTCGCTTTCAAAAGTCCGGCTGAGAGAACGCACACGATTTGTAAGAAAATTTTCACACCATGTGTACAAATGATTTTTAAATTCAAACAAAATACAGTTTTTACCTTTTAGAAATATTTTTAAAACTAGATTTCAAGATTTTTTTTTTTTTTTATTTTTTATTTTTTTTTACTAGCACCATTCGAGAAAAACCTGAAAAATTGCACAAAGACGGAAACTTTACTGAACCTTGCCCTAAATGCCATATACGAGGTGTGCATACGAGGTCCACAGTGTATGGGCTCTCCACAATGAAACTACCATTAAGCGCGATTTACCAAAAACAGGGAAGGAATTGTGACGGGGTCATAGAACCCGGATCAACAGAAAATTTCAAATTTGTCAACAAAATCGGAGACGCAGGTGAAAATCTGTTGGCATTAAGAAAATTTTTTAGCAAAGCAAGGCTACATATTTTTTCCCTTTTAATGATTCGGCCATCTATAAATCTAAAAGGTCACTGAAGACTTTGGCTGTACTGAGGAGAGGAGAGGCGCAAATATGATCTAAGTTATAGGTACTTTGCCAGAAATTGCCAATGTACTTTAGTAAAACTCCCCTTTGACAATACAGGCCAGAAAAAATAAAATTGGACGCAAGAACTGATGGCGATCTTCTTTCTCAAGCTACAAAAAAGGATCAAGAAAATAAGCAGTTAATGATTAAATTCTGCAGGGTAGAAATACTTTGCTTAAACACAATAAATATCTGGTTCTGATGCAGGCTTGAGAGTTCTGCGATCTACAGCAAATTGAACCAAACATTTTTTTTTTCATTTTCTATGTTTATAGACCCGTGAATACAAAAAAAGATTATGGTACCCAGTTGCCTACCCCCCTATGAAGCATTCCCTAGATGGAAGTACGGAGGTAGTAAACACAAAGTGCCTTTTGATTAGTTGAACATTCGCTCAACATGGCCCGGAAGTTACAGCTTAATAACCTAAACCATTCCTGACATATTACTGATAAACCCTTTTGACAAGCTACAAGCAAAGAAGCGCCTTTTTTTCCTTTTTTCTAGGCAGTGTTGAACCAAACGCATTCCAAATTTAATATTCGCATAGAATTGTCCACAAAAGCCGAAACTTTCCACCAAGTAGAGTATTTCCACACTCTGTCAGCAGAGGCGTCACTATCCAAAATATTTAGGAGGGTATGGGAAAGAATGGATTTTACCGATTGGGCCTTCATTTTTACCGACCGAGTTGGGCGTTATTGCTATTAAAATTACTGTTTTATCTACCAACTGAGACTGACCTCCTTTCATTGATTTTACGTAATTAATTTCCATCGGCTGATTTACGTTACACAAAAAAAATAGTTGATGGCGGGGGGGGGGGGTATAATTTTCTTAATATACAATTTCCTTTTTTAGGAGGGGAGCTGTGCATCTGGGGAATTTTGAAGAAAATAAAACACAAAAGGGAATTTGAGAAAAAAGCTAGCATTTCCAGATGCTGCATTTATTCGTCAGTATTTTTTTCTGATTGGAAGTTTTTCTGAAAAACATAACATCTTCCCAAGGTGTATGTCAAGACGTTTTAACATATCAACTCCGCCTTAAAACATTAGTTTCAGTATCTAATCCAAATGTGAAACAAACAAGAGTTTAACTTAACAATATTTACTTTTATAATCCAGCATTTGAACTATACAATAAAAAAAAGATGTGCTAACAAAATCGATGCTTCAAATAATAAGCCACCCAAATTGAAAAAAAAAAAAAAAAACTGTCAATATGATTTGTCGACAAGAGGTGAAATTCAAAAGCGTCAAGTTGTTAGAGATAGGAATACAAATCAGTATAAATAGGTTCATTTTGGATGATTTATTGACAAAGATTAAGTATTTTGAAGATAAAACCCGTTTTTTCACGAGTTGCAACATCATCTTTATCATCCAGATTACGATAAAGATTGAAAATAATTTTTGTGTTGTCAGTGAAAATGGTCAAGACGAAAGGATATCGTACAACCTATTTTTATAAGTGCAGGAACATTTTGATACAATTAAAAAATGTGAGTTTGTTTATAAAATTTTATCGTAAAACCTTTATTGTAGGTGTAGTTTCAACGCTTACAAATAAAAATATAATCCCATTTCATAACATAGGTTCCATATATATGCGCAAGAATCTAATCAAGGGGGAGGATGGGGACAAAGTCTAAAAACAGAAAGAATTGGCAAATTATATGAGTAATAGAAGAAGACATTACTAGAAATCAAACGAATCGATATTCCAGGGGGGGGGCGGATTTTGGGTCTAAATTGCATCCCTAACTGTAAACGACTAAATAGATTTTTTTTGCTGCAATTCCATTGACGCCTTGAAAAATAACGAAAGCGAGGGGTCAAGCAAATATCGTTGGGTGCGCACTAGAAGTGGGGATGCAAGTCCAGAGAGACGAGAAGGGCAAAATATGTAGAAACCATGGGCAATACCTAGAACTTATATTACAGATAAATTAAAGACTTCGCCAATTGCATACATATAAATTACGAAACGATATATTGTTGGGTGCGCACTAGAAGTGGGGATGCAAGTCCAGAGAGACGAGAAGGGCAAAATGTGTAAAAACCATGGGCAACACCTAGAACTTATATTACAGATAAACTAAAGACTTCGCCAATTGCATATATATAAATTACGAAACGATATATTGTATAAGAGGATTATATTAAGGCTTAAAATTGTAATTTCAAATTATTAATTTTTACATTCAAAAAAATATATTATTATTATCTATCAAATATATAATATTATTCTTATATTGTTTGGCCCTTGTTATATTTTTTTGTCAATGCATTGTTTATTTTCCTTCCTTTTTTGGCTTTTCCTATCTCTATGTCGTTAGTTTACTAAGAAAACTAATAAATATATCATCTTCAGTTAGCAATAGATCTCAAGACAAATCTCTTTCGAGATTGTAAATCTTAGTAAATCTCTAGATAAAGTTCTAAAATCTTTAGTTTCGAAGTTCGATGAGAGACCTGAAACCAAGGGAAAAAATGCTACAGAATATTTCGGAAGAGTGGAAATAATCCGAAGGAAAAAAGACCAAGCCCCAAAACCTCCTTTAACAAAATGCGAATAGTAAGTTTATTCTTATTTCCATAATACGTGACAAAAATCAACCAGAGTACTATATAAAGATCATCTGCGAAAAACTTTTTAGACCGCTGCAATAACCCCTAGTTTAGGGAATATCCTTGTTGTCAAGACATTAACAATAGTAATTCACTGGCATAGGGCTAACATTTATCAGGAAACCGACCAAAAATATTCTTCCACGTACACAGATATTAAACTAAAGATTTTATACTGACATTAATACCGAAGTTGTAATAATTTTTCTTATTAAAATATAAGATAGCTAAGGACTTCAGGTTTAAAATACAGGTTATGCATAAGGGTTAGCAAGCTAGCTTGCAGTCTGTACTGGCGTTTTCAGTGACACAACCTCTTCCCCTAAAGTATATTGAAAAAGAAGTCAGTTACCCCCCCCCCTTACAAAATAACAAGGTCAGCCTAATTATAACAATAGAGCTAAATTTCCTCATTATCTATTGCTGCGCACCTTTACATCTTTCTAAACTTTTATCTTTGCATTTACATTTGACTGAGAAACTATAATCAATAAAAGAATCATCTTCGTACGCAAAAACACCACTCACTACCCCACTCCCTACCAAGCTGTAGAAGCGATGGCTTGGGTTTTTCTTGTTGAAACATTGTTGAAAAGTAATAAAAAGCTAGACATATGTCCTTATTACCTTAGGTTAAAACAGGGACGAATTTAAGGCTCGATCCTACTCCTTACTCTCTTAAAACAACCCGTCAGCGCTATTTTAAATTAGGATGTATTTCGTATTACATCAATATAGGCTGTAAAATTAAAACACAAAATCAATATTGGAAGTGTTTCCAAAGTTTGTGAACAACGCCTAGCGGCCCTAAACTTTGCCTTGTACCCTTGCGAAGCTTTCCCCTTTAGCCCTAAATTCCCTGAACTAACTTACAAGGACAAGAAAAAGGAAAGAGGTAAATTTTCAAGTTCTTTAACTAAATAAAAACTTTGGGGCTACTAAAATACAAGATACAATTAGGGAATGCGAAAAGAAAACTTCAAGACACTGTCAGAGTAAACATAACGGAAGTTTTAGGTTTAAAACTCAAAATTTAGGTCTTGATGGGGAGAGAAGACACTTCACTTATTTCTATGTACTTCTCGATGAACTCCTCCAACAAAGTAATTTAAAAATATAACAGAATTCGAAACAATTGCAAAAACGCGTAGTTTAAAGGACGGTGACAGGAAGTTCAAGTCCACTATCTTTAAAAAAAAATGTAGTAACGTTACTTCAAAAAAAAAGGCAAAATGAAAGTCTTGGAATCATGTTAACTATTGCAATAATAATAACAACAACAAAAAAAGGCAAATTGTTGTCATATAATTTACGAGATGTAAAAATGCTCTTATCTTCTGGCACAAAAAAAAACGGTTATACACTTTTACAAATTCCTTTATGACCATATCACTGATAGCAGAAAACAAATAGTGACACATACTAACTGACAATGCATTTACAAAATAAGAAGAACTAGAAACATAGAACAAAATGACATAATTCCTTCTCCACCTCCAAGAGGTTAACCTGTTAAACTAGTTTACTGTTGTCTTTAAAACCAAGCCTGGGAAGGAGTAAGGATCTATGATAGACACATACGCAGGGAGGGGGCCGCTGGATCCCCTTCCACACCAAATGTCCATATTATTACGAGCATAAAACTAATTGCTAAATTGTTCATGCCCTTTCCCTATTTTTTGAGGTATAAGGAGCATCTTAACAAAGTTTCACCAAAACTGACAAATAACAAGGTTGACGCCCAGCGACCAGGGCAAAACTGAAATATAAATGCCTTGGCTTGGTGATTCTAGTTTTACAACAGTCCTTGTCTACTAATAAAATCATAGTAAAGATCTTCATTTCAAAGCTACTAATAAAATCATAGTCAAAATCTTCATTTCAAAGCTGACACTTTATTAAAGATTATTTTTCATTTTAGGATGGATGAAGCAACTAAAACATACTTTGCAAGAAGATTTCTAATACTAAGCTTCAGCATAGGAATTATCCTTATCTTAGTGGATAACAGCGACGAAGTAACCATTGTTGGGGGAGTTCTGGTAATCAGCGGGTTAATTCTCAATACCTGGCTTTGCTTAATGCGAAGAAGACCTAGGCCAAGAGAAGACATACCAACAATTGTAAGAAGACTACGGTCTGAAATTAATCAAGATGGTTCAAATAACCAGCAGTCACGAGAGCCCCCACCATCTTACGAAACATGTGTAAAAGAACCCCCTCCACCGTCTTATTCTGAATTATATTATTCTGAGTATATATAAGTATTTTTGTTAGAAAATGGAATTTTTGTAAAGCACAGAACATGACATGAAAAGATGGATTCTGGTGAAAAAATAAGGAGAGATCCCTACAACTCCGCGCGCCTCAACCTCAGAAAAGAAATTTTCAAGCTATTTATGCAAGCCTATTCATTTAAACGTTCGATATATGGTTGATACATAATCATTTTTTTTTTTTACTTTCAGAAAATAAAAAATTTTCCAGTACATTTCTCATTCTTCAAAGCTTAATCTAGGGGGTTTCTAAGGTTGCTTCATTGAGAGGAGGCAAGAGATGTTTCGTAGGACCAGTACTTTCTTGCCTAAGGTCATCCTTCCCTTTTCAGTGAAAATAGTGCATCACATCCAGATATCCCCCAAACTCTCACCACAAACGGGTTTAAATTTACTATAAGGAAACATTCCCCTAAAAACATTCAAAAGCAGTCAGCAAAAAAATATAGTCTTTTTGTGAACCCCCCCCCCCACCTCTACAAGGAAAACGAGACGCGTGCAACTAATGAGTAACTGATGGAGTAACTAATCGCTGATAAACTTAAAAGGATGTTTTGAAAAACTGGAGCCGACTCTTTCAACTAAAGAGTGAAGTTGAATATTTTGTCAGTATACTATTATAATTTGGTGTTAATTCCGTAATGATTTTAACAACCATTTTTTCAATTTAACGATTAATTAACAATCAATTATTTTATAATTTAATTTTTCGTCAGAAAAAACTTTTGATAATGTTGGTCACCCTGTCTATCCCCAGAGAACAAAAATATCAGCAAAATATTTTTTTTTTGCTCAGCAACAAAATATCAGAATCTATTACAGCTTTTTACTATGAATTCGAAATTGCAATCAGAAAATTTCTCTGATTTTCTTCGCTAGTAATTTTTGCGTAAATTTCTCCACTCGTAAATTTTGCGACAAAAATTTGCACACTTGTTTTTAGTAATAGAGCAGGGCACGAGAAATCCAGCAATTTTTTTTTACTATTTACAAAAAAAAACCTCTAACAGAGCTAGCGACTTGTAAAATGGCCAAGTCCTGTTCGCTACTCCCCAGTCCAAAAGCATGCCCTTCATTTTGTTTAGCCTGAAGATTTATTGAACATTAAGGGGCTTCCTAAGTACCCAAGTACTATCATTTCATGGAAATTTTCTTCTCCCATGACAAATTCCTCGATGGAAAGTTCCCCCAGCAAATCCCCCTCTTCTCAACCCCTCCCCCAACCAAAAAAATCCTCCTGAAAACGCCTGTACACTTCCCAATAACCATTACTATATGTAAGCACTGGTCAAAGTTTGTAACTTGTAGCCCCCCCCCCCCACGGGGACTGTGGGGGAGTAAGTCGTCCCCAAAGACATAGTTATAAGGTTTTTCGACTACGCTGAATAACATGGCTATCTCTGAGTTTTGATCCGTCGACTTTGGGAAAATAATTAGCGTGGGAGGGGGCATAGGTGCCCTCCAATTTTTTGGTCACTTAAAAAGGGTACTAGAACTTTTCATTTCCGTTAGAATGAGCCCTCTCGCAACATTCTAGGACAACTGGGTCGATACGATCACCCCTGGAAAAAAACAACAACAACAAAAAACAAAAAAACAAACAAACAAATAAACACGCATCTGTGATCTGCCTTCTGGCAAAAAATACAAAATTCCACATTTTTGTAGATAGGAGCTTGAAACTTCTACAGTAGGGTTCTCTGATACGATAAATCTGATGGTGTGATTTTCGTTAAGATTCTACGATTTTTAGGGGGTGTTTCCCCCTGTTTTCTAAAATAAGGCAAATTTTTCAGGCTCGTAACTTTTGATGGGCAAGACTAAACTTGATGAAACTTATATATTTAAAATCAGTTAAAATGCAATTCTTTTGATGTAGCTATCGGTATCAAAATTCCATTTTTTAGAGTTTTGGTTACTATTGAGCCGGGTCGCTCCTTACTAAAGTTCGTTACCACGAACTGTTTGATCATTGGTTGTGTCTTATCCATTTCATATGAATTAATTTGATGAATTTTGTCCTAAAGAAGACAGCAAAGGCTATGCAAGAACATGATTTCAAAGGGGAATGCAAAATTCGAGCGGATGATTTCGGTCATTTTAAATGAAATGTTAGCAAATGAATACATTTTTAGAATTTTTGGGAATTTAGGGTACGAGAATGGGTTTGAAAATCAAAGTTACAAGAATCAACTCGTTTAATTTAAGAGTGAAATTAAGGTGAAAAAGTTGTTACCTGAGTAGTATTTTGGGCAAGGATGATAAAGATGAAAAAGAAAGAACGGCAAAGGTAGATAATTCGCAGTATATAACATATGCATATAAAAAAAAATTTCCCCTGAAAGGCTAGTCAGTTTTTTTTTCTCTTTACATCAGGACTTGATAAATAAAGGCCTGGGCCAGACTGATTCGACATATTAGGGGACTTTGGGATATTAAATAGCAAATTTTCAGAAAAGCATCAGACATACCCTTTGATTTTGGACAAGACGATATGCTATTTTTGGCAATAAACAATTCACCTTTTTTTTCTTTGTCCTGATTTGCCAAAAACGTGTGGTGATACAAATTAAAGAGTATTCCATAGATATTTTGGCGAAGGGGACGGTAGAACTTGTGGATGTTTGGAAGCTCTCGGCTGGCTTCATCTTCAAGCAAGGTCGGAAGACAAATTTCACCCTATAAAAATAAGAATAAGTTCAAAAACAATATCAAAATTAAAATTAGGGAGATGCATAGCATAGCAAGAAATCACTCACTATTTAAAAAGGAAGCAACTTTTTTGGTAGACTATGAATTGTTATCTTATACAATTAGAGATACATTTTGGTAGACTTATCTGTAAATTAAGCGTTAAAAAATAATGAAAATATTATCTATACTATGATACAAAAGAAGACACGATAATTAAAAAAATTAAGAAGAAAAATAATATACGAGCCCGTAAAGTGCAAGTTGAATTTCAGAATGAAACGGAAGGGTTAGACGGGGCGAAAGCCCCAATATCTTTAGCATAAAAAATGTTTTCTATTTTAATTATTTAGTTGAAGATATTCTTAAAAAAACTTCTTTAGTTATTTACAAAATGGCGCAGAAGAGCTTCCAACACCACAACTCCTTGCGCTTAGTGCTCGAACAAGGCACATTTTCAAAATTCTTGAATTTAGCAAATGTTTAAAACCTAAAGACTAATAAAACGGTAAATATAAAATACTGTAATACAATCATATTTTTGGTAAATTCAATTTTTCCAACTAGGGTGGATAATGTTTATCACTTTTCCATATTTATCCTCAACTATAAGAAGACATATTAAATGGCTTATACTTTTAATGTATTGAAAAACAAATTAATTTAATATACGATATGAGACACTTGGTTGATAATTTTTTTTTTTTTTATTAATTATCGTTGTGTTTAATTTAGGTTGGCTTTGAATATAGCTTTAGAAACTAAATGCGCCATTGCAAGGCAGCTACTGTCTGAAACAAACACATTACGTATAGTTACATAATGTTACATTTACATAATGTTATATATATAATTACATAACTATGTATAGTTACATAATGTACATAGACATATTATGTACACATTATGTATCTATGTATCTGTCGATATATTGCACTATTTGAGCTCACATAGCGGACTTGAGGTATAGTGATAAAAATTTCATTTATTATGGCGGGATAAAGTGTCCTAGAGATCAAAAGTCAAACTAAAACAAGAGGTCCTCTAATGTTCTATCCCCATTGGTTTAATCCAAACTTACCAGGACCCCCCCCCCACCCCAAATTGTAATCAAAGAAACTTCTACAGAAAAAAAACTGGGAAAGTTTCGCCTTAAGATGTACATACTTCAGACCCCCTCCCCCAAAAGCTGATATATAACTATGCATTAAAAGTACATAAATATTCCCCCTGTCAGTGGTGACTTTCAAGCTATCGCCTATGGTAACCGCTAATTTTAATTTAGACTGTGTTTTGAGACAAAGTGTACCACCACACGGCAGTATAAACTGGGTGATTTTCTTCCAGATTCTTGCTCAAAAGGAAGAAAAAATTTACAATCAGAGAATTTATTGTATAAACTTCATAGATATCTGCTTCAAAATTATTTCCTCAGGCAGAGGAAAACCAAAGCACTTCGAAAATGCACCCAGTAAACATTTGACTTCCAGAGCTCCAATAATTTATTCCCTCCCTCCCCCTGAGTAAAATTTTAACTACGTAACAGTTCTTTTAAGAGATAATTATACAAACTTCAACAGCACAACGCTACAGCCGACCTCGGGAATAGAGTTGTTGTCATTGATATCTACCCATTGACTGATGAAAACAGGTGTAAATATAAAAGTTTGTTTTCGAGGGGAAAGGGGTATTTGCCCAAACACTACGTAAAACACAATTTTACGTGAGAACTATAGAACATATAGGGGAAAACATTATTAGAATCTGGGGACAATATCTCTCTAGCCTTTCCCCTTTTTATGGGCCTAGATAAATCGTCACTAGTTAGAGCTATATTTTCTTTTCTTTAGGTGTCAATTTTCTTTAATTTCATCAATACACAACCATCTTTATATTTAGACTTAAAAACTCAAAGACAGCCTACGCTATGTGTAGTGACTCACTTTTTTTATGCTAAAAGCATAGTAAAATTGTAAAATAACAGATCATTTACATACCCTCGTAAGAAGGTGGTAGACATATGGTGACATAAGGCCACGCGCATGTCTGCTGCTTGCCATTCTGATAACTTCCTTTGACACCGGGGGCAGTGAAGAAACATCAGTCTTAGGGGAGGTTGCACGAGCCTTATCAGCGACCTTCTCTTGCCCAGGTGCTTTGGGTCTTGAATCTCCGACAGCACCAACTTGAAAAAAAACAAACAATCTTTTGTGTTCAAGCCGTTACTTACATAGATGTACAAAGAAAACAAACGGCAAGATCACAGATTAGATAGGTTTGAACAAACAAATAAGGAAATCGCATAACAATTTAAGGAGAGCTAAAACGAATGGAGAAAAATAAACAATAACTATTAATTTTGTTCTTGATCAATAGCAAGTGAGCAAACCTTACAACACAGTTTATAGTAAAGCATTTACTACAACAAGGATTCATGATGAAATAAAGGATGCAAGGCTTATTAGTATGACCCTGCGTGACGTGTTAGTATGACGAGCGCTAGGACCTATGTGAACCCGTGATGAGCCCATGGGTCACCACAGTGTGGCCCGCGGAGTTTTTATAATAATAATAATTAAAAGCTCACTGTCATTATTTCTTTTATACAATATTTCTTAATATTCACCAAAAGATTGTTTTAAAACGACAATATTAATGCCCCAAACGCCCTTTACTGCTTACATTGTGGTTGGTTTTTACCGGAGGTCAATAATGGATACCGACTTGTTGTGTCCTATAGTATACATTTTCAAATTTATAGATTTTTTGTTTAAATCGTCATTCTGGGAGTTGAATTATCTAGCAAGGAAAGATAAGGGTTTAAACTGGGGTTGTGGGAATGATATCAACTCCGATGGCAAACTTATTAAACATTTCGAAGTTTTTGAACAAAATAGATAAAAATTTTATTCGAAATTACAGGGGTTAGAGGAGATCCGTTTAGCAGAAAAGAAGCCGATGGAAGGCTGAATGCCCTCCAGTAACATTTGCCTTTAAAAAGCACTAGAACTTTCAATTTCGATTGAACTAGCCCCTTTCTATTCGACGTGGGCGGAAAAGATTTTTCGGACTGCATTTTGAGTGGAAGCAATGTTTTTGTTTATTTCCTTCTGCATTTACGTATTCTTGGCCAAACGTTTCACATAAGTTTTAGACTAATCGAAAAAAATTCGACCTTTTCTGGGCCTCCTTTGTTAGAGGGACAAATTCTTTAATAAGCTTTTGAACATTGGTCCTCTTGGCCCAAAGAAACATGGTCGTAAATTTCAAATTGATTAGGAAAAGTTCTACAGAAATAAGAAATAAAAATGTAAAAATGAATAAAATAGGATATTCTATATCCTATATCTGCCTATATTTAGAATATTGTTCCAAATTCCTTTTTTTCATCATTATTTTTATTTGTCATACTTACATTGTGTCACCTAAATTTATGTGTGGGAGGAATTTTCCACAGGGTGTGAAATTTTCCCAGGGAATAAGCCGGATCCCAAAATCAAAAACGCTGACAGATTTTAATGAAAAGTAAGTCTTTAAAACTTTCAGCTTGTTTCTTTATAAGTAAATAGTCTTAAAGATTTGCCTATTTCTTTCATGTCTTTTATCATTTCTTTTATCACATCTTTCAATATATTTGACTTTAAACTCTGTCTTCTAGTTCATAATCGTCAACACTATATTGCTCCCAAATTTCTTTCTTCGTTTTAAGAATAAAATTATGTAACGAAGTAAAAATTTACCAACTTTAGTGAGCTTAATTTCGCACACAAAATAAATATTTGATTCCCAATCGAAGCCTTATTTTCAGATTTTCAGAGATATCGCACATTATAAGGTCTTTTGCAATACGTAATTATATAAAAGATAAAATAAGCTAACTAAACACATTGAAGAGTGTTGCGTAATATTTACTTGAACTTAGTTCTAAAAACGTTGGAAAACTTACGAAAGGCTAGCTACCAATGCCGTATTCGGGAGAGGAGTTAGAGCATTTGATCCTCCCCCAAGATGTATGTCTGGCTCGTAAAAGCGTAATAAAAATGCATAAAACAAAATTTTTATGCGTTTTTAACCCCCTAACCTCAAAAAAACCTGAATGCGACCCTGCTAGCTACTAATTGATTGTTACAGATCCTTACTTTCTTATACTTGGATACAGACCAGCTGAAAAAGGGTGCCATTTTTGGAGCAGGGTGATAGATATTAGTCCCTCTCCCCCAGTTCCAAATTGAATAAATAAACACCAAAAATTATCTCAAAAGAGGACGGAAAAAATTTCTTGGGTAACCACCCTTTCTCCACCCATATCAGTTCTTCTAGGCTCCGAAGAAAAAATTTGAAATTAAGGTTCATGTCTTTTGGAGTTATGTTACAACATTGGATTTTCTAATGCCTCCTTTTTCAAGATAGATAAATATTTATTCACTCCACGAGCAAAAGTCGCATTTTTATAGTATACCTTAGCGCCAAAAGTATTATCGTTCCTAGTTTAACAAAGAAAAAAGCGAAATCATTAGAAATTTAAATAAGAATTTAAATCCGGAATTTATAGAAATCAGAACTAAAAGGAAATCTTTTTTAGGAATTATTTTACAGGTTAGCTTTAAGGAGATATGCTACATGCTATCCAACTAGATGTTTTATCAACTCGATTTCTAGTCGTGACTGGAGTCAAATTTAAACTTGATATATATCATGACGCAAACTAAAGCCAGATGGTGTAATTTGCCTCAATACAAAAGGAAAATCAGGACTGTGTGTTGGACTATTATGAAATAGCGAAATAGTTAGAAACAACTAAAAATTTCAGAACAGGGAACCTTCTTTATGAAAAATATCTAGAATTTTCAATAGTCTCCATTTTTAATCATGAAATAGCAGTTTCAGAAATGATAGTGGTTACTTGAAATCGATTTTAAATAAAATTTGAATCAGCTGAAATAATTTTTAACCTCTGGAATGAACCAAAATATATCTAAGACTGGATTCGTCAAACTTCAAGCCATTCTAATAAAATTGTAAGAAGTCACTTAAATATAAGACTTCAACTGATTTTGACATGTACATCAATGGCTTAACTAATTTTACTTCCAAGCACGTAAACATACATTTATTTCAAAGAGGGGGGGGATTCAAAAGCTTAAATAATTTGAAATACATACATAATATTTAGAAGCTGGGCTTCATAGCCAGCAGTCCATATCCTTTCGGGTAGCCCGGGCAGGTCATGGATATTTATTTCATTGTAACAACCTGACAACCAGCATACAAAAATATTCAAACGGTCAATTAAGAGGGTAATTCACATTGAGGAATCCAAAGCAAACTAAGAGTATTATAAAAAGAAGAAACGCCAACAACTTAGGACAGAAAATAATTTATTGAATAAATACAATATTAGTAAGTGCATACAGTAATACACATCAAATATTACTGAAACAATCCAAAGGGAGTGCACTTAAGTTTGCTGCATTTTCCAGACTTGAGAGCTGCTACTACATCTGCATAGTCAGGGTCATGTGAATCCTCTTGATCATTAGAAGAGCCTGTAGCATATGGAGATTTTGCATAGCCTGGAGCATAAGGAGAACTGGCATAGCTAGGAGCATAGGGAGCACCGGCATAATTTGGAGTCAATGAAGCCC
The DNA here is from genome assembly GCF_032884065.1 of Artemia franciscana. Lineage (NCBI taxonomy): Eukaryota > Metazoa > Arthropoda > Branchiopoda > Anostraca > Artemiidae > Artemia > Artemia franciscana. Next base: position 35,857,343 of record NC_088875.1, read on the forward strand.
TGAAATTAGGTGACTTGTCTTTTAAGAACTTCTTATTAGCCAAGTCGATTAAACTAGGAGCAAGGGGTGACATTTTTTTTGACATTTGACCCAGTTCACAGGCAATCCTTTCGAGACAATCCTCGGTGTTAAGCATCGGTAGAATTAAATTACTCAGGCCATTGATCAGTCGAAAGTTGAGCAAAGGAGATGGAATTTGCCGATACGTACGGGCAGAATAGGGTTTTTCATAAGCAGGTTTGTCATACATATCATAAGCAGGTTTCTCATATGTCTCAGCTATGTACGGCTTCTTATGATAAGGTCGTGGATATGGCTTAGGCTTCTTGTTCTTATCCCTATCTTGGTTCAGGGAAGGAAAAATGCTGGGAAAAAAGTTGGCGACTACAACAACAATGACTCGAGTCACAGCAACTACAACGACGACAACAACAGCAACGGCAGCAGGTAATCCAACTAAGAGAAGTGGTAATAAAAGTGGCCATTTCTTTTTCATAAGAGCAAACAGATTTTCGTCTTCTTCCTCGTCTACTTCCTCAACTTCTACGGGAGCAGGTGCTTGTGCAATGAAATATTGAGGCACAAATTGTGGTACACCGTTCATTTGGCCAGCAGCAGATACTTGTGCCTGACTTGCAACCGCTGGTGCAGGAAGTGGCTGTGGCATACTGGGCATGGAAAAACTCATCTTTTGCTAAAAAAAAAAAATAATGTTTATGGTTGGGAAAATGATCAGATACAATAACCCTGGTTTTATCACGAACCTTCCTCACAGCGACTTAGTAAAGAGTTCCGGTTATGCCGCGAAAATTGTTACTACGTAATAAGGGGAGCCAAATCAAGAGCCTCATATGGAACCAGAGCAACAAGACAACCCTGCATTAACGGGAGATATTTTCTAAGATGTGACACTATCTGTTTAAACAGAAGAAACTTGTTATGCGCAAAATATCCGACGGTTTTAGTAATTCGACCGAAAATCGCACAAAATTCGAAACAGGGCAAGTTCAGTTATAAGCTAACATCGTTATCTACTAGTTTCATGTAAATTGATTCTTCTTGTATTTTTTTTCTCCATAAAATTATGCTCAAAGCCAGACAGAATTACAAATATAACATCAATACTTTATCAAACGAACAAAAGAGGATAAACTAATTAAGACTGCCCCATGTAAAAAATGCTAAAAATGTTACGACAAATATTTTCAGATGTTGTAATACAGCATGAACATTGACAGTTGATGGCAATTTATTCTTAATTTAAGACTTTATGCTGAATTTTGTTTGTGCTCCTTGGTTTGCGACTTAAATGCAGCGAAGCACAAGCTTTCCGAACCATTGCAAAAAAATCTGACGGAAGTTCTTGTGACTGACAAATCTAGCTTCAATTTTTGACTGTATTACATTTATGCTTGGGTAAATTCATCCAATTTTTATTACCAAGCCTTTTGAAGGCACAGTAGCCTTTAGAAGGTTTGTGGGTAGGGGGAGGGGGCAGTTGCTAAACTCCTTTTTGTAGAATCTGTCCCTTAAATAAAAAACTTTTATTGGCTCGTAATCTTACTGCCGCATTATGTTTAGTGAAACTGCATTATAGCTCTTAAGCTTATTTGCTTTTACAGAAGATGTTTCTTTTAGTATCCTCAACCTATTACGTCCCTTTAACCCAATTTACTATTTTTATTTCTGTCTTGAATGACAAAAGGCTAACAATTTGCCGCTGATCGACCACCGATCGAAAAAATTTATACCAACAAGCATGAGTACTAACAGATTTGAATCTGTGCAAAGGCTTGTTTGTGATTTTTTTTTGTATATATTATCATCAGAAATGCACATTCGACTGAAAGTTGACTTCAATAAAAAAAAGGAAACAAGGGAAAGAAAATAGAAAAAATGGCAAGTGCAAGAACACAAGGATCTGTAAGAGCTATGTCTTCGTATGAACATATCCAATTAACGGCAAATACACACTTATTGAAACAAAATATGCATTTCGTTCTTTTGTGCATAGTTTTACCGTATCTAAGTTATATAAAACTAAAAAAAATAAAAGCGAAAAATAGATATGTAATTATTTAAATTTTAGAGGCTATCTAAATCTTGTAAATTCCGTTGGGGATACAATGACAGAACCTACTAATTAAACAATGTCTGCATTCTTTTTGTGAAAGGATATCCATGTCGTGGACCGGTCACGAGTTGGACCCATGGGCTTACTATAGACACTGATTCTTGCAATTTACAAGGATACCTTGGTATCTAAATATCAAGGGTTAAACTATACCCTTGGCTAAATTGTTGCGATTAGTATGATGAATGGAGGGGGGGGGCTTAAACTATTTGTAGTGTCAACAAATATTTTTTGTGTCTAAATCCACTAGTGAAACATTAAACATAAATTTCGCCTTAAGGACCTCCTAAGACCAAATATAAACCTTTTTTAATATTATTTCCGTCAAAGGGTCAAACAATCGTATTCCTTAAGCAAATGATCATATATAGCCTAGACGTATAAACAGTAAAAATAAAATTCTAGTTTTAGGGCATTTCACTTTGTTGGAAAGTAGTATACCTAAGTGAATAAAACTCTCAGGAATGTATCCAAGGCTTAGTGATCTCATGGGAAAATATTTTGAAGCAGCTAGAACCACCCCTTCTCTCTCCAAAGGGCACTAACCTTTAACAATCTTTATAAAAAAAGAAATCTTAACAAATAGATCTGCTGAAATGAGGCACAAGAAAGTGTCTTGAGCCTTATAACTTTGCTAAATACCGATTTATAAAGTTTTAAAGATCTGTAAATTTATTTCTCAAATTTAGGAAGGAAGAACTTTGATATCGCTTAAAATTAAACTGAAACAAAAGGAAATGTATTTTCAAAAAATTGAGCCAATAAGAGTTAACTCAGAAGGAAGGTAACAATTTTGTCAGAATTTGGATAGGTCGTGTGCACAATCTTATAAGTTAAATAAATAGGAAAAGAGAGAGCATAGTAACCGGGCAACATATTCCCATGGTTCTTTTTTGGTCGAAAATTCATTCCTGGGTGTTTCATTCATAAAACTCAAGTACTTTTCAAGATAGCAAGAAGTCCCTAAACCAGAATTTTACCAAAACATATAATGCAACTGACTATCAGAATTCTTGTCAAATGTTTTAACGTTCTTGAATGTCTTTTTGGTTAAGGAGGGCAGTCACGAAGTGATTGAACATCTCTCAAATCTCTCAAAAAATTAAGTCTCTATAACTTAAAAACAGACATAAGTATCAATGCACAATTGGGGTCTTGAGAAGGAAGCATGTCAGAAAAACAATTATTACTTAATAATATGCAGACAAGTTGTAGTTATCATATTTTGAAGCCCCTTTCATTATGCTTTACCCCAAACCCCCTGATATGAAAATATAGTCAATTTATATATTTTCCGTGCATTTTGCCATGCATCACTCTTGTATTACATTAATACCCGTAAATTAAATCAACGCTAACGAAATCAAGAAACGGAAAAGCACATTGGGAAATATATGGGAATACATTTACACATGGGGAGGGTTAAGGGTGAAGGTTAAAATGTATTAACTACAATTTTTCTGCATATTATGAAGAGATAATAGTTTCCTTAACATGTTTCCATCTCAGGAGCCCCAATGGTGAATTAATACCCAGCTATGTAATAATTTCCTTACTTTAGAAATTGAAGCATAAAGAATACCCCTTCCAGTGAAAGAACGGGAGTAAATCGTATGAGAAGAAAAATGAATAAGTGTATGACTTACCTTTAATTCAAAGAGGTCTTGATCAAACAACTTATATCAATAGACTGTTCAATCCTCTCAAATATTTCCAATTGAAGTATACTTCCATTCGATTACATAGGGGACATAATTAATTCGATATCCTGCTTATTAACACAATTTGCATTTTCACTGACTTTTAAATATTGATCAGGTCATGAACTAATTTAATCAGCTAATGAAATTGATTTCCTGAACTAGTTTATCTAGCATATATGCTAATACAAAAAAAAGCCCCGTCCAGTTTGGATTGTTTAAAGCAAAAATTAGGTCAAATGACTATCTCAAAAGCAATCCAAAATATGGGTATAAAATTCCATTTTTCTTGGTTTTAGCCTATCCCATTACATTGTTCATACACAAATTACGAAGGAAAAGTTCATTTGTCTAAATAGGAGAGCTAGAGATGAAACCCTTTGAAGCGAGTTTTTGCCATAAAATGATTAACAGCATACTCCGAGTCTATTCAAGTTAGAAACATAAAATTTGATATATCAACATTGGAGCCATGAGCTTCGTTATTGCATACTACCCGAATTACGCATGTGTCGAAGGCATAAGTTGAAAGAGGAGGGGGACCAAAAGCCTTTAAAGAGGACTCTTTTATATAGAGATCTGTATGACACCTCTTAAGTTAGTATATCTCTAGGTGTAATATACTCGTAAATATATATTTACGATGCACCAGATGTACGAACCAAGCTGCCTGTTCACTCCGATCGGTGATATGCAGTTAAACTATTTAAGGTAGAAACCATGAAAATACAAATCCACAAAATAGATTATATTTTTTACAAACTGAACCGCATTGTATATACATGTATATTGAAATTAAACCAATTAGAATCTTTTAGAGTAGTAAATCTTTGCTGTGTGCAAAAAAAAAAAATTGAATTCTGACTTTTTAAGAAACCCAATGTTTTTTATTTTTCTAAAATAATTTTTATTAATCATTAATAATATCATTAATTGATATTATTATTAATATCAATACTATCGTTAATTTTTATTCTAACTTTGATAACGTCTACTTAATGTTTTGGTCATGTTAAAAACTTTTTTTGTATCAACTTTCCATGCCAGACTCCGGTTTATGTCAGCATGATAAGAAAAAGTCAGTGATATAATTGTACTTTAGGTCCTTAGTTTTGACACCGAAAGACATTTCCGTCTCCACGGTATTTTAATCAAGCATACGCATAATTTAGTTCATATAGCTTGAAACGGCCAAAGCATGACCTAGATGGCCCTTACACACACCCTCCTCACACCTAATCGAATTTAAATTATTTGAATTAACGTCATAAATCCTTTCGCCACAAATAAAACAGAAATGAAGAAGCAAAAATCTAGGAAGAAAAAAAATATGTGTACTTGATACTGCATTCTGAAATTTTCTGAAACTATCGCTGGTCCCATTCATGTAATAGTAAACGCATTTTTGAAATTTTGCCACGCGTGGGTCAGCAGACGATCCGAAAACAGATGCTCCAACCAAGGTCAAACTGTCGATTGAAGCCAGGTCACGGACAAAATTGGCCACAGCTGGAATTAGTTGCTTCATTGTAGGCTATAAGTAAAAAAAATCATATAAGTAAATTGATACAATGCCCTTGGTTATCGTAAATTTAAACGTATGTTTACAAATCTTCCCTACATTAGGTCCTTAGAACCAATCTTAGTTATAGGGGTGCATGGTTACAAATTACCCGTAGTATGAAAAAAAGAAGCTAGACCTATTCTCATAATCTTACAGACGATATAATTTGAGCCATTCAGCACTTCTCATATAATTTTTCAACCAAAAATTTTTTATGAAAAATCTGATCAGCTCAAGTTAACGCTAGCTAAATTTCAGTTCCAACAGCATCTCATTGTGAATTGGCCTTTATTTTTGTTGGGAGACCGTTCCACATGACACCTAATTTCATGATGAAGGTTATTTGCTCTGGCTAATATTACCGTTCTAAATGACACCTCATTCCATGATGAAGGTTATTTTGATGATGAAGAAGGTTATTTTATTTTTGATAAATGTTATTGCACACGCTTGCTGGTAATTAGGGTTGGTAGAAAGTCCTAGAAAAAATTTTGCCTTTAGTTCCATTTTTTATAACTTCCATATAATTTTTATTTCAAAATTCTTCATTCCATACAAAAGGGCGATGCGTTAACTAAAAAAAAATAATAATAAAGAAAAATGGGTACAAATTTTCCATAACAATGGGAAAATAACAAAAAAAAACTTTTTTTTTTCACAGATAATAATAATAAAAGCCCGAAAATTTAGGCATCACCTCCCAAAGTTTTTATCAACAAGAAAAAAAAGAGCAAAGTACATGAAGAACAAAAGCTAAGAGCTCATATGGCACTTGTGACGAGGCGAGAAGAGCCAAGAGATCATATGGTATGAGCTCTAACAAAATTCTATGAATCAATAGATTGATTTAAAAAGGAAAATAAGAGGCTTAATGCCGGTTAGGATTTAAAATAAGAGCTCTGAGTCACGATGTCCTTCTAAATATCAAAATTCATTAAGATCCTATCACCCACTCGTAAGTTATAAATACCTATTTTTTCTAATTTTTCCTCTCCCTTTAGCCCCCCAGATGGTCGAATCTGGGAAAACGACTTTATCAAGTCAAATTGTGCAGCTCCCTGACACGCCTACCAATTTTCATCGTCCTAGCACGTCTAGAAGCACCAAACTCGCCTAATCACTGAACCCCTCCCCCCAACTCCCCAAAGAGAGCGAATCCAGTACGATTCTGTCAATCACGTATCAAGGACATTTGTTTATTCTATCCACCAAGCTTCATCCCGATTCCTCCACTCCAAGTGTTTTTCCAAAATTTCCCCCTCCAACTCCCCCAATGTCAAAGGATCTGGTCGGGATTTGAAATAAGAGCTCTGAGACATGAATTCCTTCTAAAAATCAAATTTCATTAAGATCCGATCATCTATTCGTAAGATAAAAATACCCCAATTTTCACGTTTTCCAAAAATTCCGGTTTCCTCCTCCAACTCCCCCCAATGTCACAGGATCTGGTCGGAATTTAAAACTAGAACTTTAAAGTACAAGATCCTTCTAAATATCAAACTTCATTAAGATCTGGTCACCCTTTCGTAAGTTATAAATACCTCAATTTTCAAAATTACCCCCCCCCCCAATTCCACCAAAGAGAGCAGATCCGGTTCGGTTATGTCAGTCACGCATCTTAGATAGGTTTCTACTCTTCCCATCCAGTTTCATCCCGATCTCACCGCTTTAAGTATTTTCTAAGATTTCCGGTCCCCCCAATTGCCCCCCTCCCCTCACGCTTGATCCGGTTGAGATTTAAAATAAGAGATCTGAGTTACGAGGTACTTCTAAATAAGAAGTTTCATGAAGATCCGATCACTCCTTTGTAAGTTAAAAATAAGTCATTTTTTCTTATTTTTCAGAATTAACCACCCCCCCCCCCAATAGAGCGGATCCGTTCCAATTATGTAAATCACGTATGTAAAACTTCTGATTATTTTCACCACCAAGTTTCATCCCGATCCCTCCAATCTAAGCGTTTTCCATGATTTTAGGTTCCCCCACACCAAACTTCCCCCAATGTCACCAGATCCGGTCAGGATTTAAAATAATTGCTTTGAGACACGATATCCTTCTAAATATCAAATTTCATTGAGATCCGATCACCCGTTCGTAAGTTACAAATACCTCATTTTTTCTAATTTTTCAGAATTAACCCCTCCCCCAACTACCCCAAAGAGAGCGGATCCGTTCCGTTTATGTCAATCATGTATCCAGGACTTGTGCTTATTTTTCCCACCAAGTTTCATCCCGATCCCTCCACTCTAAGTGTTTTCTAAGTTTTAGGTTTCCCCCTCCCAACTCCCCCCCCCAATGTCACCAGATCCGGTCGGATTTAAAATAACGCTACGACTTACCAAGAAGTTGTCTCTCCTAATTGAACACAGGCACATAAAAAAGGGAGGCGTAAGACTGTGAGGCTAGGTATTTGCAACCCTCCCCCCGGAAAATTCACCCTGGATAATTTAGGACGTTTCTTAGGATCGAAATTGAAATTTATTTATTTTTTCACATAGGCACTTCATTTGAAAGGGGTGGTCACATAAACTTCGGAGGGGGTTCATTCAATTGCAAATTAAAAATTCTAGTGCCCTTTTTAAGTGTAAAAAGTTATTTGAGGGCAACAAGCCACCCCCACCTCGTTTTTCTCCTGACATATCCTATTAGAATTTTGGTGTAGCTATTTTGTTCAAAATAGTCCAAAGGTCGAATACTATGTCTCTGGATGTGACCTTCCCCTCTCTTCCAGCTCCTGGAACAAGGACTGTAAGCTATGCAAGTTGTCCATTATTTGTTTTTGAACCAGTTGCTATCGAATAATTTGTTACCGACTGCAATGTTTTGAAAAATTGTCTAATTTCAGTTCAATGGTCCTTGTGCTTCAGCAGTCGTTTTTAAAGAATTGAGAAAAAAATTCCAACTTTAGCACAGAGTGAGGTTTTGAGGAGGATTAGCCTTCCTCATATACAGAACAATTTTAGAATCCAAATATTGGAGTGTAAGCCAAACTTTAGACAAGATCTAATTATTTGATCGAAATTTTCGATGAACAGTGTTTTTTTTTTTAAATAAATTCTTAATAAGAGTTTTATTAAAGAAATTCTGGTGGACGAAGATAGATATTATTGTTCATGTGGATGGAAGTTATGGGTGACTTGGTCTTCTACGTGGCTGAAGCCATCACGACCTCCACAATAGTGTTCTCTGCTGTTGAAATACATTGTACACATGTTTAAATACGTTTAAACAATTTATATAGGAAAAGAGTTAAATTACTGCTTAGTTAATTAATACCGTTTAACTGTTTAGTTAAACGAAGCCTTAAAATAAATATCATCCCCGCCCGCATCCAGCCGCAGACATCTCCCCGCAGTACCCTTATCCAGGCTGAAGTCTAAATGAAGAGAGGTGATAGATCAACTCTGATACTCCCCCCCCCCTATACCCTTTCGTATATTTGTCAGAAGGCTCATGGAGAATTAGACAATTTGCAAATTGAAATGCTCTCTTTTAGGGATCTATTTTCTATTTCCTCTTCGGCTTCTCAATTTCGCGTGTGAGAGAATTACCACAGCGGATTTTCCAGGAGAGGAGGATAGCGCCGCCTCTCCAGGATTGTATCATCAAACCCCGAATAATCATGAATTTCATAAGTATCCAACAATTCTTGGGGAATTTGCCAGTTTGGTAGCCCAGTCCCCTCCTGAAATGTATTACCTCCCAAGACAAATTTTCACTTATGGAACTGGCAAAGCCCTTTAAGTTTTTTTTTTTTTTTATTCTACATTAATATACACCCTATTTACATCTTGAACTTTATTTTTTTAAACTTTGCCAGGAAGAAAAAGCATTAAGCAAGGTTTGGATAGGGACGCAGCTTATAGAATCTTTTCGAGCACAGTCCCCACTCAGATCTTTGACTTGAACCGTTGTTGTATATAATAAGTGAGAAAAGAATGTGTGTAAGCGTACAATGTACATAGCAGGCTAGTACAGAAAATGTGCATTAACTGTTTCACTAATGGCTGTATACACAAAAAACATTCGTAGACAACTAGCGTAGGGGTACCCCAATCACCAAGCCCCTAGAACCCAACACTGCTATCCACAAATTTTGGTTAGGATATAACAACCCGGCAGATATTTACACGCATTCAGGGACTCCCCCTCCCTCTATCATGATACCGAAAAGGCGAAATTCTATATTAACGGTACGCTCCCTTAGCAAGACACTATGAGAAGGGTTGCAACCCCTAGTGATTTTTCACTAGTTGCGGTTATTTTTTGTGTTATAGTTGGATCCTTTCCACAATTTATAGTCTTAAAATGTGCCTTTTACTTGGTAGATGAGAAGAAGTATTTGAATAATGTGAAAGAAATACTCCATAAGTTTTTTCTAAGGGAATGGACAAGCTTTAAGTTTTTTTTTTTTTTTTTTTTTTTTTTTTTTTTTTTTTTTTTTTTTTTTTTTTTTTTTTTTTACAGTAGTAGAGTTCAGGCAATCTATATACTGTTCTGAACATTACAAACTTCACCCACAGGGACGGAAACTCATCCCTCTATCACCCTTGTAAAATCTCTGGATCTAGGCGTTTACCCCCCCCCCCCCCGGAAAATAAGACTTTCCAAATCTGATAGTTTTATTTGAGTTTTTTTTATTTCCGTAAGTGGAAGTAACTTGTGCATTATGCGCCGCTCACTCAAGTTCACGCCACGTAAAACTCAAGAACAAACCGGTTCCTTCACTAGTTTCTTTCAGCTTTGCGCGAGACAAGACAAAGAGGAGCGACAGAGTGTATGGGAAATATACAGTTTGGGGTATATATTTGCTCATGAGGGGGGTAATTGAACAGTTTAAAGTCAGAAAACAATTCTCAATCATACTTCATAATATGCAGAATAATCAACACATATTGCATGCAGACCTGCTGTACTTTAACTCCCCCCCCCCTAATGTGCAAAGCTATAGCGCAAATTTGTTTCTAAAGTAACTAAAAAACCAGTTTGTTCTCCAGTTTTACGCAGCGCAAACTTGAGTGAGTGGAGCATAATAAACAAGAACCAAAATTATTTTCCGCTGCAAAAAAAAAAACAAAACAAAAAAAAACAAAAAAAAAAACAACTAAACTCACATAAAATTCTCGAATTTGGAAAGCCTTATTTTACACGGGGGAGGGGGTATTATCTGAGTAGGAGGGGAGTCGCCGGTTGTATTTTCCTGGAGGGGGGTAAACGCCGGCCACCAGCATCTCGATAGTTCACTGGTTGCATGATTTTTTGTATTCCCCAATGGAATTTGTGGTATATCCCATTCTGACTTCAAATATGACAGAAAAGAATTGAGTTAGAAGGGATTCAACTTAGGCATTTTAAGAGACTGTTAGGTTTAATACTCTATTAATAAGAGTAGATTCAGGCCTTGACACTCTTAGGAATAGAAGACTAGTAAAAATGGTTAAGTTTTGGGAAAGAATAACATCATTGCCTGAGGATAGATTAGTTAAGGCAGCATACAGAGAAATGATAAAGGATAATAGAAAAGATTCATGGCCAAATCAAATAAGGAAAGTTTTGAATAGTTGTGGGTTGTCAGGAATTTGGAATCAGGGGATAGTCATAGGAGGAGAAGCAGTATACGTGGCAAAAGATGTAAAAATTGTACTACAAAACAGGAGATCTAGTTGTGGCAGGCAAGTCGGACCGCGGCAGCGTCTCTAGGTGTGTACGTGGAGGTCAAGGAGGTATGGGGAGAAGAACACTATTTTAAAGTGGGACTTTAGGGAATGATATAAGGTGGGTCATTTCAATTGGGGATAATTTATGCATTTCGGTAAAAGAAGGAAGTATCTGGGCAAGTTTAGGTCACAGAGGGGCCCGTTTTTTTGCCCGATGTGCGGAGAAAATGAGGACTTTAAGTACTTCATGTGCAATTGTAAGGGGTTAAAAGGATTTGAGGGTAGAAACTTTTGGGATTGGGGTAAATGGGAAAGATTGGATGGTCGGAATTTTAAAAAGTAAGTGTAAAGTGGATATTAAGAATGTGGGGGTTGGGTACGTGCGTGTAGCCATGCAGCACAGAGAGATTTTTTGGGGGTGGACGATAGGCAGGACAAGATAAGAATGTTAAAAGTTATTTTATATGGAGTGCTTGAAACATTTTTTTTTTCTTTTTTGTAACCATGATCCATGTAGCTTTAGAACATTTAAAATATATTGATCATTTGTGTGACATTTTGTGTAATTATGTGAGTTTTATGGTATTATGTGCCTTTTTGTTTCCTTTTTGCAATTGTTATGCTTTTTTATAGTTATTATTATATACCATGTTATGTGAGTTAGTATCATGTGTTATTATTTTGTATTATTTGTTGTTTTTTGCTATGACTCCTAAGTGGCTTTTGATGCAATAAATGTCTATCTATCTATCTATCTATACTTTTATTACAGTTCGGATACCATAATTAAATGAAAATTTTTTAACTGAGGTACTGTTTTACTGGTGTGTCCGAAGATGCCATCAGATTATCCTAAAAGACTTGGGAATTGTTACACACTTTCTCCAGCAGCAAGAAATAAAAAAAAATAATAAAAAAACCCTTTCACGTGACATTAGTAGCCTACTGGTTGGTTTGCAAGTTGAAGATTGTTCTGTCGGTCAACACACAGCCAAAACTGGTATATTTCCAAAAAAAAAAAAAAAATCAAACTTGATACTTCTTAAAACGGATACAATTTCTAATGACGATTAAAGGTTGCATTTAGAATCTATAAAAAAGAAAAGACAAAAAAATTTCCTCACAGTGGCAAATACAGAATTTTATCAATATGGTAATAACTAATCATGGATCTTTTTAGATCTTCCTGGCTTATGTCAGATTAAATTTGACATTTGTATTTAGATCTAAGTTTACATTATCATAATGAATTTATTGCAAACGTCTGTGAAATTTATGTGACCCAGAAACATAGGCTGGTGTTGTATACTTCGATATTGGATAACAATATCAAGAATATTTTCTCGCATTCTTGTTCTTTTCAAACAGTTCGTGGTAACGAACTGTAGTAAGAAGCGACTCGGCTCAATAGTAACTGAAACTCTAAAATACGGAATTTTGATACCAATAATTACATCAAAAAAATTGTACTTTTATGCTGATTTTAAATATATAAGTTTCATCAAGTTTAGTCTTACCCATCAAAAGTTACGAGCCTGATAAAATTTACATTATTTTAGAAAATAGGGGGCAACACCCCTTAAAAGTGATAAAATCTTAACGAAAATCACACCAGAAAATTCAGCGTATCAGAGAACCAAACTGTAGAAGTTTCAAGCCTCCTATCTACAAAAAAGTGGAATTTTGTATTTTTTGCGAGAAAACAGATCACGGATGCGTGTTTATTTGTTTCTTTTTTTCCAGGGGTGATCGTATCGAACCAGTGGTACTACAATGTCGCGAGAGGGCTCATTCTAACGGAAATTAGAAGTTCTAGAGTCCATTTTAAGTGACAAAAAAATGGAGGGCACCTACACCCCCTCCCACGCTCTTTTTTTCCCAAAGTCACCGGATGAAAATTTTGAGATAGTCATTTTGTTCGGCATAGTCGAAAACCTTAGCTATATCTATGGGGACGACATAATCCCCCGCAGCCCCAGGGGGAGGGGCTACAAGTTACAAACTTTGACCATTGTTTACATAGAGTAATGGTTATTGGGAAGTGTACAGACGTTTTGAGGGGGACTTTTCCGCTTTGAGGGAGGGGGTAACGTAGGAGGATCTTTCCATGGAGGAATTTGTCATTGCACAAGAGAATCTCAATAAAGGAGGCGCAGAATTTCCTAGCATAATAAAAAAAAACAATGAGAAAATAAATAAATAAAAAGTTTTTTTTTCAATTGGAAGTAAGAAGCAGCATTAAAACTTAAAACAAATAGAAATTACTACATGTATAAGGGTGTTCGTCTTCTCCTCAATACCTCGCTCTTTACGCTAAAGTATTTTTCAGTAATTTCAACTATTTATTCTACGGCCTTTGTGATTTAGGGGTCATTCTTAGAGAATTGGGACAAAATTCAAGCTTTAGAGCAGGCACGTACACAGGAATTTTTTCGGGGGGGGGTGGCAAAACCTTCGAAACAGCAGATATAAAGAAGCACTTTTTTAATTTAGAAGCTAAATAAATGCAAAAAGCACGTATATAAGAAAATACAGATTAACTTTAATCTGTAGTATTGTAGCGGACGGGGGAGAAAAAGACTGAAGCCTCAAAAGTACGTTTTAGGCTCAGGTTATGTTCATAGCGATTCAGAACCAGTGATTAATCTATTATATCCCACTGAAATGAAAATTTTAGGGTCAACAGTGCAATATAGGTGCTGTGGGGGGGGGTATTTCTTCTATTGCGAAAACGTCGATTTTAATGAAAAATAATAATTTCCAAAATTGATCCATTGAAAGCTGTACTTTATCCTGAAAAGGGGGGATAAACACCCTAATATCAAGGACAATTCTATTTTGCTGTGGAAAGCAAACTCTCTTTACGAAAAAAAATAACAGCACAATCGCTAATTACTTCAAAGAGGGTAAAAAGTTAGATAGAAAATGAGTTAATAATTTGGCGATGACTTGACCGGATAATTGCATGCTCTAAAATCCATAAAAAGGGCTTCACACCTGTATCTATATTCTTAATAAACGCCCTACTTTTGCCAGAAATCCCAAGAAACAATGGGGAAATTAAACTTTTCACAAAATTTCGGGGTTGGGGCCGGGCCCGAAGGCCCCCCCTTCGTACGTGCCAGCTTTAGAGTAAAGAGCAAGGTATTCAAAAGGGGGTGAACCCAATCATACACTTAATACAAATATATAAGTTTGCTACGTAGGTTAATTCGTAAGTTACGCATATTTATTACTAATGAAAATGTTCGTAAAAAAAAAGTTTTAGTTGCCCTTTTAAGTAACCAAAATTAAAAGGGCAACTAGGACTCCTCTCCCACCCCTTTCTTATCAAAATCTTCCGGTCAAAGCTATGAGAAAAACATTTAGCAAAAAAAAAAACGCAAATTTCGTTTTAATTATTCATGTGCGGTCAGCCAGAATCAAAACATGCATTAATTCAAAAACGTTCAGAAATTAAATAAAAAATAAGTTTTTTTTTACTGCAAGTAAGGAGCGACATTAAAATTTAAAACGAACAGAAATTATTTCGTATATAAAAGGGGTCGTCCCCTCCTCAACGCCTCACTCTTTAAGCTAAAGTTTTTTATTGTTTTAAAAAATAGAGCTGTGAGAAAGAGTCAAACTTTAACGTAAAAAGTGGGGCGTTGACGAGGGGAAAACCCCTTTCATATATCGAATAATTTCTGTTCGTTTTAAGTTTTAATGTCGCTCCTTACTTGCAGTTAAACACACTTGTTTTTTTTTCATTTAATATTTAGTTAGGAGCGTATTGATTCACAATCTTACCTTTAAATTAGTAGCGTCAATTGACGAAAATGTAGAGGGAGAAGGAGTAAAATACATCAGAATCTAAGAGGGCAAATTTGTTGTTCTTATTTCAAAAATTTTCAATTAATTCTCTAAAGAGGGGGAAGGGCAAAAATATAGGACGACAAATGCCCCCCCCCCCAGTTGACACCCCCAGCTTCAAACACATGGAAGAGCTCCTTTGCCTGAAATCAACGCAACGAACCATAAGAAAATCTTTTAGCGTTCATGTAACAAGTCGTTTTCAAAATCAGAAGGAGGGCAAAAAACAAAGGACTACAGATCCCCTCCCCCAGTTGAAGCCCCTGCTTCAAACACAAAGAAGAGCCCCTTTCTCTGAAATCAACGCAACGAGCCCGAAAAAAATCCTTTAGCGTGAAAAATCATATAACAATTCACGACAATCTGTATGCACGAAAACGGACACGTTTTTCAACAAAATACCTTCTCTCACCTAGGCTTACACTTGAACAAGAGCTAAGAGCTCATATGTCACTTGTGACGAGGCCGGACGAGCCAAGAGCTCATATGGTATGAGCTCTAGAAAAATTATACGAATCAATAGATTGATTTAAAAGGAAAATCGGACGCTTAATGCCGGTAAGGATTTAAAATAAGAGCTCTGAGTCACAAGGTCCTTCTAAATATCAAAATTAATTAAGATCCGATCACCAACTCGTAAGTTAAAAATACCTCTTTTTTCTACTTTTTCCTTTCCCTTCAGCCCCCAGATGGTCTAATCGGGGAAAACGAATTTATGAAGTCAATTTGTGCAGCTCCCGGACACGCCTAATTTCCATCGTCCTAACACGTCCAGAAGCACCAAGCTCGTCAAAGCAATGAACCCCACACCCTTAGTCCCCCAAAGAGAGTGGATCCAGTACGGTTACGTCAATCACGTATCTACGACATTTGCATATTCTACCCACCAAGTTTCATCCCGATTTCTCTACTTTAAGCGTTTTCCGAAATTTCAGGTCCCCCCCCCTCCAACTCCCCCCAATGTCAACAGATCTGGTCGGGATTTCAAATAAGAGCTTTGAGACATGAGTTCCTTCTAAATATCAAATTTCATTAAGATCCGGTCACCCGTTCTTAAGTTAAAAATTCCTCAATTTTTTTAATTTTTCCAAGCCAACACCCCTCAGCTCCTCTAAAGTGAACAGATCCGTTCCAATTATGTCAATCACTTATCTATAGCTTTTGCTTATTCTTCCTATCAAGTTTCATCCCGATCTCTCTACTCTAAGCGTCTTCAAAGATTTCTGTTTCCCCCTCCAACTCCCTATGTCCCCGGATCCGATTAAAATTGAAAATGGAGCATCTGAGACATAAGATCCTTCTATATATCAAGTTTCATTAAGATCCGATCACCCATTCGCAAGATAAAGATACCTCAATTTTCACGTTTTCCAAGAATTCCGGTTTCCCCCTCCAACTCCCCCCCCATGTCACTGGATCTGGTTGGTATTTAAAATTAGAGTTTTTTGCAGAAGATCCTACTAGATATCAAATTTCATTAAGATCTGATCACCCGTTCGTAAGTTACAAATACATCATTTTTTCTAATTTTGTCCGAATTACCCCCCCCCCCCCAACTCCACCAGAGAAAGCGGATCTGGTCCGGTTATTTCAATCATGTATCTTGGACTAGTGTTTAATCTTCCCACCAAGTTTCATCCTGATCTCTCCGCTTTAAGCGTTTTCCAAGATTTCCGATTCCCCCTCCCCCCATTACCACTGAATCCAGTCGGGACTTAAAATGAGATATCTTGGCGACGAGGTCCTTCTAAATATAAAATTTCGTTGGGATATTATCACTCCTTCGTAAGTTAAAAATACCTCATTCTTTCTAATTTTTCAGAATTAAGCATAGCCCCCACCCACCCAACTCCCCCCCAAAGAGACCGGTTCCGGTCCGGTTATGTCAGTCACGTATCTTAGACCTGTTTTTATTCTTCCCATCCAGTTCCATCCTAATCTCTCCACTTTAAGTATTTTCTAAGATTTCCGTCCCCCCCCCTAATGACGCAGGATCCGGTTGAGATTTAAAATAAGAGATCTGAGTTACAAGGTCCTTCTAAATATGAGGTATCATGAAGATCCGATCACTCCTTCGCAAGTCAAAAATACGTATTTTTTTCTAATTTTTCAGAATTAACCCCCCCCCCCAGTTCCCCCAAATAGAGCGGATCCGTTACAATTATATCAATCACGTATCTAAGACTTATGCTTTTTTTCCCACCAAGTTTCTTCCCTATCCCTCCACTCTAAGCGTTTTCCATTATTTTAGGTTTCCCCCACCCCAAACTCCCCCAATGTCACCCGATCCAGCCGGGATTTAACATAAGAGCTTTCAGACATGATATCTTTCTAAATATCAAATTTCATTGAGATCTGATCACCCGTTCGTAAGTTAAAAATACCTCATTTTTTCTAATTTTTCAGAATTAACCCCTTCCCCTCCCAACAACCACAAAGAGAGCGGATCCGTTCCGGTTATGTCAATCATGTATCTAGGACTTGTGATTATTTTTCCCACCAAGTTTCATCCCGAACCCTCCACTCTAAGTGTTTTCCAAGATTTTAGGTTTCCTCCTCCCAACTGTCCCCAATGTCACCAGATCCGGTCAGGATTCAAAATAAGAGCTCTGAGACACGATCTCCTTCCAAACATCGAATTTCATTAGGACCTGATCAACCATTCGTAAGTTAAAAATACTTCATTTTTTCCGAATTAACCGGCCCCCACTCCCCCCAGATGGTTAAATCAGGAAAACGACTATTTCTAATTTAATTTGGTCCGGTCCTTGATACGCCTGCCAAATTTCATCGTCCTAGCTTACCTGTAAGTGCCTAAAGTAGCAAAACCGGGACCGAAAGACAGACCGACAGAATTTGCGATTACTATAGTCACTCGGCTAATACCAAGTGCCATAAAACTTCTGACTGTTAAATCTTGGCTTCTCTTATAATTTGTTTCCCAAGCCTAAACAAAATCCTTGAGTATTACGTAACTATCTCCTGATCTACCCCTTAGGGTTTCACTATTTCCGCATATATACCCTCGATTTCTACTGTGATTTTAATTCACCATAATTGATAAATTTAGACATAACATATCTGGCAATTCATTTATTATATTTAGGTTTCTAAATACATCTACAAGGTTGATTTTTTTTTGTGTGTGCAGGGAGAGGCAAGTTTCTCAACATCAAAAATGGGAAAAATTTTATGAAAAAAAAAGGAAAGTAGCAAACATCTTGAAAATTTCAAGGCAACACTCCTCCCTCTCCTCCCTTTTGAAAGGAGGAGTGACAAATTTGAGACAAATCCAGCCAGATGAAGAATATGAAATGCAGTTCTGTTAAAAATGAACGCTATTCTCTACCTCCTGACACCAAATCAACGTTGTTACTTTTACAATTCTAGTGCTGTTTTACTTGCCCCAAAACATACAACCTAGCACAAGATTTGGTGTTCTTTTTAAGGATTGAGTATGTACAAGCTAGAGAGCTGGACTGTGGACAAACAAGCCTTTTCAAGCTAAAATGGCCATATTTATTCAGTAAGGCCATATTTTACGCCAACTTTCGAGGTAGAATTTCTTTCTAGATTAACGCTCATTTTGAGCATTTTTTAAAGGCTGACTTTTAAATTAAAGAGATTTGCCGAGTATGTTGGAATGTTTTCAGCATATGATTTGTAGATTTACTCACTAGCTCACTATATATGCTGCTTGATGACTTCGAAAGCAAACTCTCTAGCTTGTACACCCACGTTTTAGAAATTTTAAATATTTCTCCAGGAATAAATATACTTCGTGCAATAAAGCCAGAGTAGCATTTATATATGTGCGCTCTTAAAACACGTAAAGAAAATGCTACGTCTATCTAACTCTTCAGTCTGCATTATTTTATCATAATATATAACCAAATGTAAATGTAGCTTCTAAATGCATAAAAAAAGAATACAATGTAGACCAATTCCTTGATATATGAACTATGTGAGCCTTGAAGAACATGCTTAGTGATTCTTTCTAAGTAGCAACTCTTTATCACAGAGAAAGAATCCACAAACAATGTGATTCTTAAGCCTTCTAGCGCTAAGATTGTAAAAACCATCATTCTCATATCCTACTAACCCAATGAATTTTTTCCAGGAACTTTCAGCCAAACAATCAAAAAAGAAATGTTTCCCTTTCGGCTGAAAAATTGGTGGTTGAGATGATGTTGCTAGTATCAAGGGACTACTACATGCACCCATCATACACATTGGAAATTCTTGAATGATTCCATTCCAAACAAGCAGCAATGTGCCGAAACTTTCTCTAGAAACTTGGCAGTCAGAGGGGTAGGGGATGTTGGAGGGTCTATGGACTTGCTTCATGATTCTGCTTCGAACAACGTGCAACATGGTAATCTTTCTTCTAAAAAGTTAAAGGGGATAAGAGACGATAGAGGGATAAGAATCCCATTTTATCCCACTAACTTCATTTCTCACTACACAAGAACGTACCTCTTCAAAACAACAGACTGTTTCCAGTCTTAATAAAAAATACTAACAACAATCTTATTGGGAATTGCGTTTCATCGAGCCAGCAGAAGTAAATGTTTTGAATCTTCATTCACATTCGGATGTCCAGCTTTCTGTACGATTCAGAAGTCTTTTTTAAGTTAATAGCTAAGTTTTGTTTCACAATCCCAAATCCAAGAGTAAACGGAAAATTGACAGTAGCAATTGTTAAAAACAGCAGGGATGGTTAAAAAGGCAGTAGATCTCAAATAGCCAATTAGCAATATGTATGCTGAGAGGCATAAATTTGAGTCTCAGCTCGTTGATGACTATTAGCTCGTTGATGACTATGACTCGTTTATGACTCGCGAGGATGAAATAAAATGTCAGTCGGGAAAAAATAATGATGGGTGAAAACAAGAAAGTATGAGATTATCAATAAGGCGAAATACGGTGCCGTGCATGCAAAGATGTAGACAAGAATTGTTGCGGGAAGTGGGAGCAAACCTATGAAAAAAAATATAAGAAAGGGCCTTTCTATGAAGAGTGTGAAACTTGAGGAGTACTTTTGATGACTATTTAAGATCTACGTAAAAATAAAGAGCAACACTCAAACTTTAAAAAACAGATGAAATACTGAAAACAATAAAGTGTTAAGAGTAGGGCGTTAAAAAACTGAAAAGGGGTGGTCCACCGTCCACTCAAAGTTCCGTTTTCTTGAATATAATATACAATAAATCTTAATTTTGAGTAAAGGCTTGACCAAAATACCCTCCTACTCTATCCAGTTCACATGCCTGATTCAAAACACCGGTACTACCTATGCTCAAGAAATAGAAGTTAGTTACTTTCTAAACAAAGAATCTTGTCATCGTCTAACACAGACATATGCACAGGTTGATATTAGGTCCACGCATTCTAAAAAAAAACTAGTGACTTTTATTGTTTCCCCAATAATTTCCATAGAACTTGCCAAATTTTCTGGTTTTGAGCACCGTCCCCCCTCACTATGCTGTCTTGCAGACATTTCTATAAAACAATGCATATCCAACATGTGACTCTGGAGGCATTGAGACCCCATCCCACCCCAAAAAAAAAAATCGTTCGTGGTTTATACTATTTTCATCGTGCTTCATACGTTATACATGGTTCGTCTGTTTGTTAACTGTTTTGGCAAGGTAGCGAACGTAGTCCACAAGTTTCATTCTCACAGCGCATCATTTTCACATTTTTAGATACAATCCTCCAAAAAAGGCGATAGGACCAGCATTCTTAGAAACTGGACCATGACTTTCAAATTCAAACTAGTATTCTCATAGAATTTAGATTTCTTTCGGTAAATAAGCATGATTTTTTCGGATTTTTCTGTTCTTTCTTAACATGTTTCACTTATATCAAGGTTCCAGATAGAATAAAAGTGGGGCTTTGTATAGATATGCTAGTACTGGCTACAGATTGAGCCTTTTCTGATGTTGAATACTTGGAATAACGAGGCATGTATCTTATTTAAGATCTGAATAAGGAGGCACAGGGATGGACCATGTCCTCCAGAGGTCTCGTTTAAACTGCATGCAGCCAATACTGTCTGCAAAGGTCACTACCCTATCCAGAGTTTGACAAATATGCGCAGGATGGGCTTCGCGGGTCACCAGCTCCTGCTTAGGTATGCAACTTACATAAGGCCTATCCTCAAGAATTGATGATGCTGGAGGTACTGTCCCGTTTGTGGTCCCTAAACTCGAAACATTGCTTACTTGTCAGCAGAACAAAAATATGTTCCAAAAAGAGGCAACTAAAATAATACTCAGACCCCGCTTCGGCAATTACGTAACTGGCCTTGAACTCTTGAAATTCCCCAATTTATTCACCCGAAGACATGATTTAAAGGTGAAATTAGGGAAAGTACTATTAGCAAACAAGAAGCACCGATCTATTCTTCCATTATCCGTTTAGACAAGTAGAATCACCAAGTTTCACAACAACAACAAAAAACCCGTAAAGTGCCAAACGAAAAGATTTGTAAACTCATTCGTTTCATATTTTGTTAGTGTCTTCCATAACTAACTTTCTTTTCTTCGGGATTGTAAAAGCAGCATAGTTTAGCAGTTCATTTGTAAGTGCTACGATTTATGTCTGCGAAGGTAAGTTCATTCAAAATAATTGCAGATAACTACATAGTAACTATCTAAACCGGGTAAACAATCACTTTTCCGAACAAGTTTTTGTTTAATATTTGAGAATAAATTATTTGATCTAGGTGAATAGGCTTCAGAGTTTCAAGAACTAATATTTGACCTGACATCGAAAAGTTTTCGATCCCTTTTTTATTTAAGGCTATAAAGGAGTGTTACCTGATTTATGTGGATTTGCCCTTTTTGGCTGATTTCTCATCAACAATTAGTTGATGATGCCAAATGCAGATAATTAAAAAAAAAATCTGTTTCAGATAGTCTAGGGCAATGCTGGGCTCATTAAGGAAGAAAGGGAAGACAATGAGCTAAATATGGCCCTAGAGTAAAGTTTTTTTTTGTATTGACAGTTTGGGATTTTGGACTAACTATTGATGAGAGATTAGCCAAACTAAAATGACACATCCTCAAGACAAACTAACTCTTGTTTAACAGTCTACGACCGAAAAGAGCCCAAAACTTTTGGAAGCAGCACAAATATCAACTCATGAAGCTGTCTGAAGCCTTTACTTACCTAGATCAAGTGCCTCATTCTAAAATATTGGAAATATATTTGTTCGGAAAGTGATTGGTAGGTTTGTCATAAGAGAGACTGTTTACCCAACTATATAGTTACTTAAAAATAATTTGAATGAACTTATCATCACAGACATGTGTACCTCAACTTACCTACACAGACATTAAGAAATGGCAGAGAAGAATAACGAAATTACGTTTATTTACGGAAACAAAATTCCGCATAAATGTCGATTTTAGTTATAGTCAGGATTCCGTTTCTAAGAATGTCAATTTGACAGCTATTTTGGAGAATTTTCAACCCATACTATGGGCCAAAAATGCAAGAACGAAGTCTTGCATTAGCATCCAACCGTGAGAACGGTGGATCACGTTCACCAGCCTGTTCAAGAAGAATAAGTGTCGATTATTTTTATACTTTCTTCTAAATAAGTTCCTGAGTATTCGTTCCTGATCTAACGCAAATACTACCAAGAGCTAAGGCACTTGCGACGAGTCGGAAGAGCCAACAGCTCATATGGCATGAGCTCTAGCAAAATTCTAAGAATAGACTGATTTAAAAGAAAATCAGGGGCTTAATATCGGTCGGTATCTGAAATAAGAGCTCTGAGACACGAGCTCCTTCTAAATATCAAAATTCATTAAGATCTGATCACCCACTCGTAAGTTGAAAATATCTCATTTTTTCTAATTTTCCCGAATTAACCGTCCCCCCACTCCCCCCCCTCCAGATAGTCGAATCTGGGAAACGACTATGTCTAATTTAATCTGGTCTGGTCCCTGATACGCCTGCCAAAGTTCATCGTCCTAGCTTATCTGGAAGTGCCTAAACTAGCAAAACCGGGATCGACAGATATGTCACTTTTTAAATACCAAGTGCCATAAAAACCAATTCCAATACCATTTTTGGTGAATTTTTGGTCCACAAACACAAAAATGATGAGTTTCGCTTCAAAATAACCATGGAAAGGATGGACGACGTTCACAATCATGTTCAAGAAGAATTGGTGCCGATTATTACTGGACTTGTTTGTAAATAAGTGCCCAATTGTGCGCTCCTGATATAACATAAACACCAAAACTAAAAATCTTCAGCTACAAATATAGGATATTCACCTATCTAGAAATTTAAAATTCATAGTTACTTACAGATTCATCCTTGGCTTCGGGAACTAGTCTTTTGTGAAAGTCTTTCAAATCAGATACTGGAAGAATATGATTGCCTAACAAAGAGGCAAATACGACTAGACGATTTGGGTTCAAGTTTAACTTCCGTGCAACTACGTCAAGTAAAAGTTCTTTCGTCTGAATGGCTCCCTATGAAAAAGAATTCGTATTACAAAGAATACAAATACATATCTAAAAGAATACATAGAAGTTTTAACCAGTGAATTATTACCTTAAACACATATAAAAAGTACACGCGTTAAATACAAAATTATAATTAATATACAGACATGTAAAACACATAGATAAAGTCGTGTTTTGACTGGAAAGAGCCTATTTTAAAGCAAGAAAAAAAAAAGAATAAGGACGAACGTCCTCTAAGTGAACCTTCTCTTCGATACGAAAGTCCAAGGCAATGACATTTTTTTTAAATTCAAGAAGACTTTTTTCTGATTAACCTTAGCGATTTTTCGGTAAAATTACATACAAGCACAATTATTTCATTGTTACGTTATGACGGATTAGGCTATTTATAATATAATAATACGTGGCAAATAGTACATAGTTATTACAAACTACGCTTAACTCAGTCATTTAGAACTTCATTTTTTTAAGTCAAAAAATAGTTTTTTAAACTTTGGCTTTTACTGGCTGGCACAGACAAAAAGCTCATGGAGATAATAAAAGCTTAAAACTCATACATTGACCCACAATTGCCTTAAATTTAATTTTAGCCCGGTGTCAATTACGAACAACGTTCAGAAAAATTTTCCAGCTACATTTAGGCGGTTTTCTAACTTAAAGTAACTCAGAAAGTTATCTTAGAGAGTTTTTAAGGCGGGGCTCAGATGTTCAAAGATGGAAAAGGATAAACTTGGAAAGAGTTTGTTTCAACAGCAATAGAAGAGTTCAAGTTGTTAGCTGATAGTACGTAAAACTCATCGTCATCTGCGCCAGCAACTCTTATTTTATTTGGATAGACTCAATCTTATTTGACACAAAATTGTCCAAAAAAATCTTAACATTGCATTTGACTTTGGACTCAGGCATGAGTAATTAATCGTTATAATGGGACAAGATGGTATTTTGAATATAGGAAATATAGAGTGCCATCTATTTTCTACCAAAAGTAAAAATATATAATATATACAAGAATAAACAGATAGCACCCCAGAATCAATAGCCAGTGGATTGTTGCAGTCCCATAATTGAATCCCATTTTATCAGTTTTTTCTTAGAAGACAACAAAGTTGGAACACCATAGAGGAAAGCTTCAACATTGATGTCAAATAATTACATTAGCAAAAGCTAAATGAATCTTAGTTATACGAATGACAATCCAAATTCTCAAATTGAGAACCTGATCATCAAATTTGTTTCCTTTTCACAACCTGATTGTAATTTTGATTTACAATCCTACAATCAGATTATCTCCTGAACTGTAAAATCCACGAGAACTGACAATTAGACTGTAAAATTCTGTGAAAAATTCTAAAGCTTACAACATGTATACATTTTGTCCTGCCCTGACGAATGAAAATCTCCTTTTTAAAGAAATTACATAGCTAGTTTCTTTTTTTATTGTTGCCTTTAAGATTTTTTGTGTGTGTGCGAGGGAGAAGGGGGGGGAAGGTCAGATATAATTAAGAAAATTAGTATACAACCCTGACAAATAAAAATGGACTCTGGTGCCAGATTTCTACCTTGTGAATAGATTCAAATATTGCACCAAAAAAGCAATTTCCAGATGAGTGGTCCGAGTTATAGAAAAAACATACACTTTCCTATGCTCAGGTTTTACAATAAAGCATATGGGTCCTACCGTTTGGAATTCGATTCCTGGGGGGATTCAAAGTGCGGTTAGTCTACCCCAATTCAAGACACACCTGAAGAAACACTTCTTGACAGACCAGCGTTGAAAAAAAAAGTGTTTGTTATAGTGACTGGAAGTTGTGAGACGACAGCATGTTTGTTTTTTCCTCCTTTCAGTGTTCTTTTTTCTCCTTCTCTCTTTTTTTTAAAGTAGTATAGATGAAGTTGATTTGAAGTAATAAATCACTTTGACTGCCTTTACAGGCCCATTTGGGCTTTCCTGCAGTCGAAGAGTGTAATATATAGTAATTTTGTTAAATAAATTATTTGTGAACTTGAACTTTGTCTACCAAATATCTTATCAAAGATTCATTCGTAAGGTATGTGCTTAGGTAGTTATATTCAACTGCTTCGTTTACTTCACTCAACTGTTTTCAACCTCACTGAACTGAGCGAATTTTCATTGAAAAAATAGTTAATAAAAAAAATATCGCGGCATCATACCATTAAAAATTGACAGCTAACACCACATTAAAAATTGACTGCTAACTCCACCTCCTCTCCGCCCCTCCCCCAACACACAGAAAAAAAAAATACATTTCGTACAGCCTTCTCCTGTGTACTAGAGGCTCTTTTCTTAATTCTAAGCTTGAGGTGCTGAAAACGGTCTTGTCTTTTCCCTTAACTATCTTTACCTTAAAAGTCCTTACCTACTTTCCTATTTAAAAGAGTAGGTTAGATTAAGCAGGCTATTGCCATAGAATATTTAATCAAAACACAAGAAAACCCGAGACACTTAGTTGATAATTCCCATTGTCTATAAGTAGAGTGGAGAAAGTTCTGAGAGATGAACAACATGGATTCCACCACAACAGATCGTGTTGTGACCTAATATTTAGCCTGAGAGTCCAACTCGAAGAACCTAAAGGATGGCAAGTTCAACTACTCACAGTATTTATAGACTTTCTCAAGGCCTTCAACTCGATACACCGCGAGACCATGTGGAAAATGTTAATGCATTATGGAATCCCGATCAAAATGTAAATATAATTAAACCGTTTTAACTTGATATTATGTGCGCAGTACAAACAGAGGGTGGCCTAACGGAGTGGTTCACCGTTAAGTCAGGTGTAAGGCATGGCTGCATTCTATCGCCAGTATTATTTGCCATAGTCGTAGATTTTGCGCTTCGTGGATGTAGCTTCAGTGGGGGGTCTACAATTAAACCTACTAAGAAAACTTCATGATGGTGTTTTTGCGAACAATATTGCACTCTTCGCTCACGAATCAGAAGCTATACAACACAATATAAATGAACTTGGGCGTGTGACAAATGCTGCTGGATTCTCCATAAACACTAACAAGACTAAATCAATGTCAAATGCGGTCATTCCTGACTTAGCTGAAGGACTCTCGGTCAACACTGAGGCAATTGAAGTAGGGAGAGAGTTCAAATATCTTGACAGCATTCTTACGCAAGATACCAATCCTGAAAGAGAAATTTTGTGCTGAATAGCATTGGCTGGGTCTGTCTTCAATTGTCTTAGAAATATGCGGAGAAATAACAAATATTCTCAGAATCTAAAGCTCAGAATTTATAATAGCAATGTCCTCCCCGTCCTTACATATGGCTCTGAAACTTGGAGCATTTGCGCAACTAGAAAAACGACTACGGTCATTCGATAATAACTGCCTAATATCTATTTTGAATATACATTGGGCGGAGAGAATAAGAAATGATGAGATTTATAGCATGACAAATCATACCCCCATCCATGATACCATTAGAAAGCGACGATGGATGTATTGGCGGCATATGGTGCGAATGGGTGATGGAAGGCTGCCAGATGACATATGGTGTTGGACACACCCTGGCGCCCGCAAGTCGGGACCCAAAATGACCATTGGCAGAATGCTAGAGAAGGCGGCGAAGTTGGCGAAGTCTTATATGAAGGAGCTTTGGTCAATGGCCCAGGACAGGTCGTCATGAAGAACCACTGTTGCTGCTTTATGCGCCTTCAGGCGTGGGATGACCTAAGTCTAGTAAGTAAGTCTATAAAACAAGTACTAAAAGGAAATCTAACAGAAGCAAAAGGAATGAATGAGGGGAAATAGAGTATTTGAATATAATACTTAAATGAAAGCGTTTGAACAGATAATTGACTGATGCTAGTGTCGTTTCGTCCTGTGGTAGCACAAGGGATTGATACTCTGCTTCAATGCCTCTGGAGAACCTTATCCTTTTACCTTTTATCCTTTTACCCTTAGCAGTTTGCCACGGTATTTCTTTTCCCGTTTTAATAAATCAGTTTATTCGTTGTTTTGAACTATCAAATTTCTCAATTAACGCTTCAATGCGTAATAGACTACGTAATGGCGGTTCTTCCATGAGAGTTAGGTTGTGTTCCTTGTGAAGTAAATAGGTGTTTGTCCAACATCCCTAGTTTACGAGGATATGCCTTAGTGAAAGACAATTTTAATAAGTTTTCTTTATAATGTTGAACGTCTATTAGCGGAAAAACACGTTTATGAACGAACGGAAGAAACAGGTGAAAAGACGCTGCTGAGGCCGTTAACAGTCGAATACGCGGCAAAGCCATTAACATACTATGTTAAGTATACGTATATATATATATATATATATATATATATATATATATATATATATATATATATATATATATATATATATATATATATGTATATATAATATATATATATAATAATATATATATATATATATATATATATATATATATATATATATATATATATATATATAAGCTGTGGTACAACTCATTTATTCAGTATATTATGTTATTATGTTTTTATGAGTATACTTTGTTTTTAACAAGCTTAAAAAACGTTCAGAAATTAAATAAAAAAAACAAGTTTTTTTCAACTGAAAGTAAGGAGCGACATTAAAACTAAAAACGAACAGAAATTACTTCATATATGAAAGGGGCTGCTTCCTCATCAACGCCCCGCTCTTTACGCTTAATTTTGACTCTTTCTCTCAACTCTTCTTTTTAAAACAGTAAAAAACTTTAGCGTAAAGAGCGGGGCGTTGATGAGGAAGCAGCCCCTTTCATATACGAAGTAATTTCTGTTCGTTTTAAGATTTAATGTCGCTCCTTACTTTCAGTTGAACAAACTTGCTTTTCTTATTTAATTTCTGAACGTTTTTGAATCAATGCATGTTTTGATTTTGGCTCTCCGCAGAGGAATAATTAAAACGAAATTTGCATATATATTTTTTTTTGGCTAAATGACTTTCTCATAATTTTGATCGATTGATTTTGAGAAAAAAAGAGCGAGAGAGTAAGCCTAGTTGCCCCCCAATTTTTTGGTTAATTAAAAAGGCAACTAGAACTTTTAATTTTTTTACGATTCTTTTTATTAGTAAAAGATATACGTAACTTATAAATTAGCTTACGTAAAGAACTTTTTATTCTCATGTTTTTATTACACATATGAGAGGGTTCGCCCTCTCGTCAGTACCTCTCTCTTTACACTAAATCTTAAATTTTGTCCCGATTCATTAAGAATGACCCCAGAATCACAAAAGCCGTAGAATAAATAGTTGACATTACTAAAAATACTTTAGCGTAAAGAGCGAGGTATTAGGAGGAGGTAAGCCCCTCATATGGGTAATAATTTCTGTTCGTTTTAAGTTTTAATGCTGCTTCTTACTTCCAGCTGAAAAAAACTTTTTAATATTTATTTTTTCATTGTTTTTTTTTAAATAATGCTAGTAAATCCTGCGCTCCCGTTATGGAAATTTTCTTCCCCCATGACACATTCCTCAATGGAAAGTTCCCCCAGGATATCCCCCTCTTCTCAACCCCTCCCCCAACCAAAAAATTCTCCTGAAAACGCCTGTACACTTCCCAATAACCATTACTATATGTAAGCACTGGTCAAAGTTTGTAACTTGTAGCCCCTCCGAGGGGAATGTGGAGGAGTAAGTCGTCCCCAAGACATAGTTATAAGGTTTTTCGACTACCCTGAATAAAATGGCTATCTCAGAATTTTGATCCTTTGACTTTGGGAAAATAATTAGCGTGGGAGGGGGCCTAGGTGCCCTCCAATTTTTTTGGTCACTTAAAAAGGGCACTAGATTTTTTCATTTCCGTTAGAATGAGCCCTCTCGCAACATTCTAGGACAAATGGGTCGATACGATCACCCCTGAAAAAAAAAAAAAACAAAAACAAATCAACATGCATCCGTGATCTGCCTTCTGGCAAAAAGTACAAAATTCCACCTTTTTGTAGATAGGAGCTTGAAACTTCTACAATAGGGTTCTCTGATACGCTGAATCTGATGGTGTAATTTAAATCTGATGGTGAAAGTTAAGATTCTATGAATCTATGAATCTTCTAGGGGGTGTTTCCCCCTATTTTCTAAAATAACGCAAATTTTCTAAGGCTCGTAACTTGTTGCGTAAGACTAAACTTGATGAAACTTATATATTTAAAATCAGCATTAAAATGCGATTCTTTTGATGTAGCTATTGGTATCAAAATTCCATTTTTTAGAGTTTTGGTTTCTATTGAGCCGGGTCGTTCCTTACTACAGTTCGTTACCACGAACTGTTTGACAAATCCTGTACACCGTTTCTTTTTCAAAATGTCAAAAATCGGGGTTTAAACCAGAAGTATTTTTTTGCCATCGTCTTTTAATTTTTCCATTCAGGGTGGGAAGGGGGCAAATTTTTACCTTTGTTTGTTGACATGGAAGACAAAATGCAAAGAGGTCACTAAAACTGACAGCAATTCTGATCTATTACAAAATATGTGTATAGTAGCAACTTACTCGATTGGTTAATTTTAAGTTGCTTGCTGATAGGTAACGAGGTGGGTCGAAAACAGCAAAATCAGCACTGTCCGCCAGCAGAGCGTCAAAGTGCCTCTCCCGGCAAAATCCGATAACTTCTTGGTGATGATCCTCTATGCTGTACAGCTAAAATTAAAATATAAACGATGAAACAAACTACTTCACTAACAATTATGAGATCTGTATATTACCAGTAATACATTTTGATCATATAACGTTGAATATGTCTAAAGTTGCCCGAACCTGCTTTTCGGTTCCATATGGCTCAAACTCAGCATTATATATATATATATATATATATATATATATATACATATATATATATATATATATATATATATATATATATATATATATATATATATATATATATATATATATATATATATATATATATATATATTTGAACTATCATATACACATATACCCTCCTTTGCACTAGTAAAAGAATACAAGTAAAAAGTAAGGAGTGGAGAAAAGGGCTCCCCTAGGAAATAATTCTGGCCTACTTCAAGATTCAAAAATGGGGAGCACAATATACACTGTTGCTATTAAAATATCAACATGCATCCAGAAAATACTCATAACACTTTGGAGGAAAAACCATTTTTTCCTCAGTTTTGTTCATTTGAAAGCTGCTGCCCCCCCCTCTTCTTTCAAGATTGACACTGAATTAATTCCTACTATTTCTTTTTAAGTGAAGCTGATCAGTCTTTGTCTTAAAAAAGACAGAAAAAATTGAGAAATTGTGTTTTAGGTTTTTCAACCATTGTTAGAAACAGTAGATTGTGCAGTTTACGAACAGTGTTTTGCGTTACAAATCGTTGACACTACTTGCCCAATAGGGTTTTGGCAGGGTAAGAAAAAAAAAGTCATCCTCATAAGGCATCATTTCCAATTAATTTCGCAAGTCAGAAAAGGAGATCCTTCTAACCTATAAGGAAAAAAGCAAACAAACATGCTTCGAGCACATGCTTCGAGCACATATATTGTATATTTTTTTGGTTAATTTTTTTTAGAATAGAGACTTAATAGGCTGTACGATTTTCTAAAACAAAACGTGGCGCTAGAAAATGTGTTACGTGAACACTAATTTTCATGTATTTTTTCCTGTCATGTTTGTCTTTTGTGTGTGTTCCTCCTTTGTACTGTAACTTCTGTTTCCTTCTTAGTCGAAAATATTGCTCCTTACTTTCAGCTGAAAATTTTCTGGTTTTTATGGCACTTGGTATTAACCAAGTGACACATAGCAATCGCAAATTCTGTCGGTCTGTCGGTCCTGGTTTTGCTACTTTAGGCACTACAGATTGGAGGGATCAGGATGAAACTTGGTGGGAAAAATAAGCACAAGTCCTAGATACATGATTGACATAACCGGAACGGATCCGCTCTGTTTAGGGTAGTTGGGGGGGGGGGGGGGTTAATTCTGAAAAATTAGAAAAAATGAGGTATTTTTAACTTACGAACGGGTGATCGGATCTCAATGAAATTTGATATTTAGAAGGATATCGTGTCTCAGAGCTCTTATTTTAAATCCTGATCAGATATGGTGACATTGGGAGGAGGGGGTTGGGAGGGGGAAACCTAAAACTTGGAAAACACAGAGTGGAGGGATCGGGATGAAACTTGGTGGGAAAAATAAGCACAAGTCCTAGATACATGATTGACATAACCGGAACGGATCCGCTCTCTTTGGGGTACTTGGGGGGGGGGGGTAATTCTGAAAAATTAGAAAAAATGAGGTATTTTCGACTTACGAACGGGTGATCGGATCTCAATGAAATTTGATATTTAGAAGGATATCGTGTCTCAGGGCTCTTATTTTAAATCCCGACCGGATCTGGTGACATTGGGGGGAGTTGGGAGGGGGAAACCTAAAACTTGGAAAACACTTAGAGTGGAGGGATCGGGATGAAACTTGGTGGGAAAAATAAGCACAAGCCCTAGATACATGATTGACATAACCGGAACGGATCCTCTCTCTTTGGAGTAGTTGGGGGGGGGGGGGGGTAATTCTGAAAAATTAGAAAAAATGAGGTATTTTTAACTTACGAACGGGTGATCGGATTTCAATGAAATTTGATATTTAGAAGGATATCGTGTCTCAAAGCTCTTATTTTAAGTCGCAACCGGATCTGGTGACATTGGGGGGAATTCGGGGTGGGGGAACCTAAAATGATGAAAAACGCTTAGATTGGTGGGATCGGGATGAAACTTTGTGGGAAAAATAAGCATAAGTCTTAGATACGTGATTTACATAATTGGAACGGATTCGCTCTATTGGGGGAGGGGGGGGGTAATTCTGAGAAATTAGTAAAAATGACGTATTTTCAACTTCCGAAGGAGTGGATCGAATCTTGAACGACCTCGTAACAACTCAGATCTCTTATTTTCAATCTCAACCGGATCCAGCGTAATTGGGGGGGGGGGGGGGCAGTTGGGGGGGGGGGGTACCGGAATTTTTGAAAATACTTAAAGCGGTGAGATCAGGATGAAACTGGATGGGAATAATAAAAACCTGTCTAAGATACGTGACTGACATAACCGGACCGGATCTTCTCTCTTTGGTGGAGTTGGGGGGGGGGGTAATTTGAAAATTGAGGTATTTGTACCTTACGAAAGGTTGACCAGATCTTAATGAAATTTGATATTTAGAAGGATCTTGTGCTTTAAAGCTCTAATTTTAAATTCCGACCAGATCCTGTGACATTGGGGGGATTGCAGGGGGAAACCGGAATTCTTGGAAAACGTGAAAATTGTGGTATTTTTATCTCACGAATAGGTGATCGGGTCTTAATGAAATTTGATATTTAGAAAGAATTCATGTCTCAGAGCTCTTATTTCAAATCCCGACCAGCTCTTTTGACATTGGGGGGAGTTGGAGGGGGAAATCTTGGAAAAAAAAACATAGATTGGAGGAATCGGGATGAAGCTTGGTGGATAGAATAAGCAAATGTCCTTGATACGTGATTGACGGAACCGTACTGGATTCGCTCTCTTTGGGGGAGTTGGGGGGAGGGGTTCAGTGATTTGGCGAGTTTGGTGCTTCTGGACGTGCTAGGACGATGAAAATTGGTAGGCGTGTCAGGGAGCTGCACAAATTGACTTGATAAAGTCGTTTTCCCAGATTCGACCATCTGGGGGGCTAAAGGGAGAGGAAAAATTAGAAAAAATTAGGTATTCATAACATACGAGTGGGTGATCGGATCTTAACGAATTTTGATATTTAGAAGGACATTGTGACTCAGAGCTCTTATTTTAAATCCTGACCGGCATTAAGCCTCTTATTTCCCTTTTAAATCAATCTATTGATTCATAGAATTTTGTTAGAGCTCATACCATATGATCTTTTGGTTCTTAGCTCTTCATGCCTCGTCACAAGTGCCATATGAGCTCTTAGCTCTTGTTTACTAATAAAAACTTCGTTAAAAATTAAAAGTTCTAGTTGCCTTTTTAAGTAACCGAAAAATTGGAGGGCAACTAGGCCTCCTTCCCCACCCCTTATTTCTCAAAATTGTCTGATCAAAACTAAGAGAAACCCATTTTGCTAAAAAAGAATTAATATACAAATTTATTTTAATAATTTATGCGCGGAGAGCCAAAATCAAACATGCATTAATTCAAAAACGTTCAGAAATTAAATAAAAAAAACTAGTTTTTTTTTACTGAAAGTAAAAAGCGACATTAAAACTTATAACGAACAGAAATTACTCCGTATATGAAATGGGTTGTCCCCTCCGCAATCCCTCGCTCTTTACGCTAAAGTTTGACTCTTTGCCACAATTCTACTTTTTAAAATAATTAAAAGCTTTAGCGTAAATAGCGAGGGATTGCGGAGGGGACAACCCATATCATATACGGAGTAATTTCTGTTCGTTTTAAGTTTTAATTTCGCTCCTTACTTTCAGCTAAGAAAAAACTAGTTTTTTATTTAATCACGAACAGAAATGGGTAGAAACAATAGATTTATGGCCCCAGCCAAGAGTTCTACGAAGCTTTCCAAAATGCAAAGTCATATTCATCAATTCGGTCTAAGGTCCACACTTTCCCGTAAAAACCGCAGAGGTTAGACCCTTACCACTTTCTAGGAATAAGCTGAAATCGGGGTGCTAGGAAAGAAAACCAAAGTGTTGCTCTCGCAACACAATAAAGTAAATAATCTTCCAAGCGTAAAACTACTTTAAACCATCATCAATAATCAAATGAAACTCGAAAGGAACAGAAATTATAGCAAATAATTGAATCAAACTCGAAACAAGCAAAAACTATCATGAATAGGGCTGACATCCCCGATATTTTCTCAAGACCAGGACATAATTTGCACTATACCGAAAAAAAATGACCATGAATTATCAGTTTAATACACAGATACTGATATTTATTCCTTAAAGTTTCAACAATTTTTTATTCAAAATAGTAAAATAAAGTGAAAACATTTAAAATCCATTTTGTTTTCAAACGAAAGGGTTGGCTTTCCTCCGATCACTTTTGAGTCTTCAAAAGGGCACTAGAACTTCTTACCTCCAATCTAATGAGCCCCCTCCAAATTTTATACGACCAATCTATCCATAAAATTCTTAATTGCCTCGTGGCATAACTAACAACCCTTGTCCTGAGGGTTATAGGGGGTTGTCATCCTAAAAGAAATCATTTCCAGGCCTTTCAACTATGCTGAACAAAATGACTATCCCAAGATTTTGATTAGATGTGATCAGGCAAATGATGGGCGAGGGGGAGGACCACCATTGCATAAAAACCTTATACGCCCCAGGGCATAACTTACAACCCATGCCCCAAGGCTCTAGTCAGTTGTGTCAACCCTGGAGTCTCCTACTTTTAATATACTGGCAATTTTTAATAAACTGGCTATCTCAGATTTTTGACTGTTAAAAGACAACTATAACTTTCAATCTCCAATTATCAAATTATTGGAGGTTGCCCTCCAACCACTTTAGACTATTAAGAAGTCGAAAGTGAACTTTAGAACTTATGATTTCCAATCCAATGAGCCCCTCCGAAGTTTATATGACAACTCTTTCCATAAAAACCTTATATGTCCTTGGGGTATAACTTACAGGCCTTGCCCTAACAGCTGTGAGAGGGGAGGGGGGCTGTAATCTTCAAAGACGTTAATACTAGACCTGTCAACTACGATGAAAAAAAGGCTATCTCAAAATTTTAATTGGATGTATTTGGGGAAATGATGGACACGGAGAAGGGGACCTGATTCTCGTCCAATCCCTTTCGACTATTAAAAAGGGCACTAGACCTTGGAAATTCTAATCGAATTATCCCCTTTTTAAGTTTTTCCGACAACTCCTTCTGCAAGAAGTGCCCTAGTAAATAATAATAATAAATAAATAATACATTGTGCCAACATTGCTCTTTACTTAGCGCTGCCTGATATTTCTGTTATATTATCTTGTAAAAAGATAAGTGTGTTGAATCATCACGTCAATAATGATTTATTTTAATTTTCAGTTACTTCTTTAATACTCGTCTTTTTCTCTCTCCTTTAATTGATATATCTTTAAAGATGGACTAGCTTACAGATTGGTTCTGTAACAGCTATCTTTAACCTTGATTGATAAGAATTAAACCTCTGTATTCGAATTTGTTGACCTTAGCCTTGATTAATTTGACGAACCAAAAAAGCCGAAGGCTATTTTTTTTTAACAGGAGCTAGTATAGAACGATCAGTGTTGTCACCCAGAACACCCTTTGAAATGCACCATACTCCTGCATATGAAAGTGCTGTTTTTTATAAAAAGAATTAATTTATTTTAAATACAATTTTGTGCTCACTACAAAAGTGACCATATGTAGTAGTTTACTACATTTTTAATAAATAGATTTCACAAGATAAGTTGTGAAAGGAAAATGTAACCTAACATGAAATGTAACAATACTGTCAGAGGCCCTTCTTCTTTATTTCTACAAAATAATGTTCTTTTTAAGCAATGACGATAAAAGAGAATTAATGCCAATAAAGGAGTGATATGAGCTCTTCTTTAAAGTTCCGAATCAGCTGATTATAAACAAACAAATTTCCTTTCGAAACTCCTCCTACTTATGCCGAAGGCTTTCAACCTTCAGGGAATTGAAAGTCAAATGGTTGACTTTACACAAGAAGCCAGCATAGTAATAAAGGAATGAAATGAACTCATTTAACTATGTACTTCTTTTCATTATAGCCAGGTCAGCTCGAGCTGTAGAGTCTTTCTCGATGGCTAGCTCTACAATAAATAGAATCACAAGATGAAGTTAAGGAAATTCTCGCCATTTTTGATACTTTCAAAGCAACGATTCCTTAACAGCTGCAGCTCAATATTCGTTGGCGCATTAATGGGCTAAATTCTACTTCCTGCAAAAGCCGAAATATCCCAGCAGCAGTTGTTGATATGCTCAACTATATGATTTGTTTTACAATACTGAACTAACCCCACCTTTATTTTACTTTTGTTTCTAATGCCCAGCTTATACCAGCAAGTTATCATGGGTAATGGCAGCAATTTGGTTTCTTAATTTTTGCATTTTTGTCAATCATGCCTGAATATAAAATTTTCAGTGTCATTCCGAACACTTGACTTCGGTACCATCAAAAGTTACCATCGGTACCATCAAAAGTTACCATCGGTACCATCAAAAGTTACCATCGGTACGCATCAAAAGTTATATTCTTGAATTGGTCAACTTTAAAGCTGACATCTTTGCCTTGTTTTAAAATAAGAACCCATCAACCACTAAAAATAATTAGCGATCATTATATGTATTGGCAAACGTTAACCCTAGCTGTCATATTCTATGTTTCCTGAAAAACCAAAAAATTTCGCAGATTTCGGATGACTTTCTAGAAATTAATTTGCAGGAGAACCCAGATTAGCACGAGTTGAAACTTTTTAACACATAAGGCTGAAATGTACTACAAATGATACCATATTGCAGATCTTTTAATAAACCCTCAAACATTTCTTAAAGCTATTACAGAAATCACGGAGACTACCAAAACAAGATTGAATCTATTAAGATTATGGAACAACGAACGAGAATTTATATTTTTCAATGAGAATTTTGGGAAAAAACAGGAGTGCTTCCCTTCACAAGTTGCAAGTCGTTGATCATTTTTTGAACTCGCCAAACCCAGTACATGGACAAGTAAGGGTAGTCCTAAATTCTATACCACTGATTGAGCTAAGAATTTGTTCAATTGTCTATTCAGTGATTTACAACTGAACTATTCAAGCTGGATACTTGAAAATTTAGGTCAGTAATCAGGGAACCATGAGCATGCAGATATATATACATACATAAATCGCAAAAATGCTTAGACTGGAAAAATGGCGCAGTGATAAAAACGCGCGAATATTTTTGAGTATTCAAGCTATTTTAATGCATTTTAAGAAGGAAATACAATAGTGCAAAGCAAGATTCAACTACGCGGACTAAAGAAGAGCAGAGGGAGCAGAGTGACATGAAATGTGGCAGCCATTGACTCAGTTTTTCCCAATAAACTTTGGAGAGGCATGCGGGAAGACAGGGCACCAGACACAACAATTAACGTTATTATGGCTATTTTGACAGCGCGTTTGACAGCCGCCTGCACAAACAAAGCTCTATCAGATATATTTACGACGAATTACAAGTTAGACGAGGCTCAGTTCGGTCCCCTAAATGCTTCAGGTTCATCATCGCCAGAATAGGAAGCAGGATAGGGCATCATACCAAGAAGACAAAGTCTAATCTGAAACACAACTCACTGACTTGGTCTGCAGGATTGTAGAATCCTTATTCTCTTTATAAAACTCTGAAGCAAGACCTGCTGAGAAAGATGGCATTATCTGGGAAAACACACCGGCTGAGATCAGTAGAGGCTATTGTCACCTAAATTGCACAGCTTCATTATTCTGTGGATTACGAAGCAAGATAGGACGTCATCCCAGGAAGACCGAGTCTTGCCAGAAGCATTAGTAACTGACCAGGTCTGCATGGATGATAAACCAGTATGCCCTTTATCAATTTCTGAAGTAAAAGATGTACCAAGAAAAATGACACTATCTGCAGCTACAATAGGCATAAAGATTAATTCTGCTAAACTAAAAACACGGGCAATGATGCAGCTGGATCTCTTTCTTGCAGCTACAGGGGCTACTCAGTTTTAAATATCTTGGCTCCAACATAGATACAAATACTGGATACAGAGCAGAAATGCTTCTTTATTCTTTGCCAATACTACAAAAAACATTGATCAGAGACACTAAATTCATTTTTCTGTCAAAATCCATTTTATTTTACGGAAATGACATTCGGCCACTGAGAGCTCCAAAATTTGCAAGGAATCACTGTTTTTAAGCAGAAACGCCTGAATTCTAGTAAATGATTCGAGAGTTTTATAATGAGGAAAAAATACCAATGTAGATGCAATTTCTGCCGACATTTGACGTCAATTTCACGTCATTAGCATGTTTATCTTTTTTTTATCTTTAGTAAGCTTAATAACTAAAGTTAAAATATAAACTTTATTTTCTTTTAACCTGACACAATAATTGCATACAAAAAATATGCAGAGCTAAAAATAACTTCCAACTGAAAAAAGAAAATGTTAACTTACAACAGGTACCGTGACATGGCGAAGGGCTAGAGATAAACAGGTACGTAGCGCAGTCGGCGGTACCCACCATATTTTTGGAGGAGGAGTTCCCTTGGCAATAATATGCCTCAAGATCTGAAACGAAAGAAAAAAATTACCAACATAATCGAGAGAAGTATAAAGCACTGACTATACAGAGAGTTCCATTTACTAAAGACCAGCCGTAGCAAAGATTAGTGAAGACCTTAATGTGAGCCAATTTTACACGTACACATACCCACCAAACTTAAATAGATTATGATTTATTTAACTTTAAGAGCGTTTTTGAGCCAACTCTAGCTGAATCTACAAATTTTGACTTTTCGACTAAACCGAAGGCTGGTGAGTGGAGGTTATTGTATGTTAATACATGTAACTAATAGGCATTTTCAAATTAAATACTACCCTATTAGCTGGTGTTCTGCCCTCTCAGGCAGAACAATTATTTTTAAAGCACATTCTGAAGCGAGTTCAGAGGGCCCTATATCAAAAATAATATTTTACAGAAGTAGACTTTGTATCTCATGAGCTATGTTACTTGATGTTACACATTTTATTGGGGTATCAAAAACCTTCACTAAAATGACGAGTAGTCCAGTCTTTACACTACAGATCTTTAAAAGTAAAAAAAAAAAAAGACATAACAAATTAAGAGTCTGGATAACACTTGTGTAAAGAAGTGTCAGCTAACATTATTCCCAAATATGAGATTTCTGGCATTAAAAAAGCAAGTATCTGAAGCATAGTACCTTTTAAACCATAGTACCTTGACGGTCGATAGCCAGAAATCAATTGCTTAGTGGCTCCTTAGCTGTAGGTGCATACCAACCAAATAATGAGTGAATATGGACGGATGCAGCTTTAGTTGAGAAGGTATACGGAGCTCAGAAGTGGCAGAGGCCTCTGAAAATCAATCCAGTCTCTCAACTTGGCCCCTAATTACTACGCCAGAAGTGTCAAGCAGATCCGATTTCTTATGTACAAAGATTAGAGAACCAGAGTATGCTCCCAAAATTCTAATGCCAATCGGTTAGAATATAAGTCTACCTAGGTTTCTGCTAAAAAGTTGGTAACGAAGGTAGTGTCGGAGGGGTCATGGGCCCACTTTATACCTTGAATAATACAGAAGAAAATTTCTTCTATCAATCCAGTTAAAACAAGGTACAATATACCTACTTTTATGCTAAAACTTCATAAAAAGAGGGGAAGGGGTCTAAGGGGTTAGGGCCTACTTTTTTCCGCAAACCATATTGGTTGAAACATCATGGTATCTTTCTATTACGAAAAGGAGTAACATATCTCTCTTCCAACTAAAAGCTAGTTATGAGAGGGGTGGGTGTATCTGAAAAGACACTGCTCCACTTTGATCCTCCATAATAGATTGGAAATCTTCGTGTGATTTCAGCCGAAACAAGGTGCCCAATGCCGACCTTTCTGCTGAAAAATTGGCGATGGAAGGGCCAAAGGGAGGCTGGAGGAGGCACATACCCATTTTATGCCTTAAACAACTTTAATCGAAAGCTGTGGATAGTTCTTCATCAAATAAGGTGCGACACACCTACCTTTCTAAAAGAAACTGAATGTGAGAGGACGAGAAAAGGTGTACTAAGGAATCGACCGACCCACTTAGTGCCTTCAATAATAATAATAATAATCAAAAATCCTTGTTTGATTAGAGTGTGAAAGTTAGGAGGTGTGAGTTTTGTGCTCTAATAACACATATTGAAAATAATTGCATAATTCTGCTTCAAATTATTTCTTTAAAATTTGATAGTTTAGGGGGGAGGGTAACCTCTAGTCATTCATAATGAAAATACTTGCACGATTCATGCACGGACACATTCCAAACAAAGTGCAACATATCTAACGCTCTGTTTAGAAGCCTGGCAGCGAGATAAAAAGGTGGAGCGTGGAGACTGGAGGCACCGCTGGTCCACTTTGACTTTCCTATGATACAGGTCGAACACCGTTCCTTGATTCATGCCTGCCTTTCTGCAAAAAAAATTGCAGTGGGAGGGACAGGAGATGTTAGAGGACCTGTGTTTCCTGTTTGTGCCTCCAATAATACAAATCAAAAGTACTTGCGTGATTTTGCTTCAAAAAACGTGCAAAATGCTTACCTTTCGGTTAAAAAAATTTATGAGAAGAGGGGTAATGGAAGGACCATGTTACTGTGTTAATTTGTGGAAAATAAAACTTAGATTGTTTTGTATGACGTAACAGAATTGGCTTTTCTAAGGTGCGCCCCAACAATGAAGTTGTAAACTCGTTGAAATTTCCAAAATGGTGTATCTCATGAGCAAATTGTTATGGAAGGAAAACTGATATCATGTACTTTCATCAGCTTTTCAAATTTATTGATACGGACAAGTTCAAAACTTGATTTTCTTCCACATGCCAACTTTGTAATATTTATTACAATACATTACTCAGAAAGGAGAGTAAGAAAAGTTCTAGTTTCTTTAGCAATGAGAACACTAGAAGCTCATGTGAATACATGCACATATCTAAAACTCAAGTGCAGAAAATGAAACAGCAACTGAAAAATTTTTGACTTTATATTGGTTCTGATTAAAATTCCTATTTTGCATTATTGATTCATTGCCATACCGGACTTCGAGGGTAAAAAAGGGGGACTGAAATGGCACTTGGCCGCACTCCATTCTGTTTTTTCACTAAAAAAAAAGTCACTATATATCAGAATCTGAACCAACTGAATCTTTCCCCATCTTTCTGCCATTATCAGTTCTAAATGACAAGACTAAAAAAAAAAAAAAAAATTGGAGACACATTACTCTTAAAGTAGTCTAAACGCACGAGACGCTGTACGTAAACATTGAGCCTAAAGGCAGACTATGACACATATCAAATGAGGTTCAACATATCAATTGAGGTCAATCATCAAAAGTTGTGGAACGGAGCAATAAAAACCAAATAAAAGGCAAAGTAAAGACACATACTAGATTAACATTTTCTCTTCTTTTGAGTTGCAGGTCCTTCCATTCTTCAAATCTTGATGCACCATCAGTTCCATCAAAATAGCAAGCCATGCTTATTTTGTTGTTACGCATAGTGGGTACCAAACTGCATAAAAATCGAACTACTCTGTGCCACTGGCCACCACATACCCAATCTAAAATATATTCACTATAACTAATCTCGTCACGAAATATTCGCCGCTCTGTGGCAATAAGAAAAAATGACTTTGAAATATAATTTCAATTCAATTCCAATTTGATAACGGTATTTATACAAGAACATACAGAACAAAATACATAAAAAAAAACACTAAAAAAAGCAACACAACAAAACAATTCATCCTCCATAAGCTTTCGGTTGCTTAGAGTAACCGCTTAAGCATAGAAATAAATTTAAAAAGAGAAGAACAGAAAAGAAAAAAAAAATCTGCATTTGCCCTAATCCTGGTCGCAGAAACCCTTCCAAACAACAACACATTTCACCCACCAACACATTCAAAGAACCCCTGTTTCCATCCAACAAAAATTAAACAATTTATTTGTATTTTTTTTTTTTTTTTTTTTTTTTTTTGTGGGAACTAAAAGCAAAAGAAATTCAGTTTAACTAATCATAAAAAATCATACTACTGGAGGCAAACTGTTTTAAGATCTCTACGGAAATCAAACAGATTTGCCCACTTTTTAAAAAAATTGGGCAAATTATTCCAAAAATTTTGCCCAAATATGCGGTACTGATAAAAAAATTTAGTTCTAACAACCTGAGGTGTCCTCACATTATTAGCATATCATGTAGGATAGCTGGGTATTTCATCACCAGAATGAAATAAACTTAGAAAACACTTTGGAACTAATTTGGAATAATTCTTATACATGAGCAATGTATGATAAAATTTTCCTAGACCTGACAGAGGGATAATATTTAACTGTACATATTGAGATCTAACTGATGTTTCTTTGCTTTCTCCGGTCAACACTTAAGAGTGCCGTGTTCTGCATCACATGTAGTTGCTTCAAGTGGACTGAAAACGTACTAGACCATACACTCATACAGTAAACCAAATACGGGTGGACTTCAGAAAAATAAACTAATCTCGTCATGTAATTCGGGAATACATTCTTGAACTTTCTCACCATTCCAGTATTTCTTCCAATTTTACAGCTAACACAAGATATGTGACTTTTAAAACTAAGGCATTCATCGACAGTAAAACCAAGATGTCCGATATTATTTGTACACTTGACTACATAATTATCTTTTTGTATATCAGTGATCCAAGACCTACCATAGATAAGAAACCCTGACTTATTATAATTTTAACAAAAGTTTATTAACTCTCATCCACTTGTCTATGCATAGAATACCCTTTTCGTTATTTCTATTTAATGGGCTGAAGTCTTTTCTGCCACAATAAAATGGGTATCATCAGTGAAACTGGGAAGGATGAATTAGTATATAAACCTTGAAAATTATTTATCAAAATCATTACAAAAAAGCTGAAGTCATTAACATATGCTAGGAATAAAAGGAGTCCTAAAACACAACCCTGGGACACACCCAATTCAACTATTCTTTCACTTGACTTAGCTCCAGACATTTCTACATACTGTGTCCTACGGCTCGAAAACAACATATAATAATTATTATATGTTAAAAATATATAGAACCTGTAACTAACTTTTAATACGGCAACTTTTATGTGTGGTGGAGGAGTAATTAAAATAGTTTACAAGTGAAAATACTTATTTTTACATCAAGTACACTTACTAAATTAACAAAAGAAAGTAATCAACAACAGCAATACCGTAATTCAAAATTAACAATTTGTCTGTAAGTAAACTTAAAGTATGGAGACAGGTTTATAGAGGAAGAAGAATTCAACAAAAAGAAAGAAATAACTTAATTTATCGCCTCTGCAAAAAATAGAGTTCAGAGGGTGAACAAGTTATGTACAACAGCCAAAAGCAGACCATTTCATGATTAACAAATATAAACATCGCCAAAAAATGCAAAGCAATGTAAAAACCGCAAAATTCCAATTGTATTGCCTTGGACTATGGTAACCTGTATAATGCTGGCACTAATTAGTATGTGCTTCAAACAATTTTAGTTTCAAATGAAGGAAAATTTACGCCTTGGCTGCGCACTTTACATAAGTAGCACAATAGCACTGCTTAATTAAATATGAATTGGGAACAATGACTGAGTATATTAATCTGAACTTTCAGTAACTGATAAGGGAGATGATCAATTGACCAAAATGGCAATCTTTGCATGCTACTACTACAGCAACTATCACTACTACTGCTGCTTCTGTAGCAAGAATTTAAATGAAAAAACAAGTATTTTTCAACTGAAAGTAAGGAGCAACGTTAAAACTTACAGAGCAGAAATTATTACGTTTATGAGGAGCATCACCCCCTCGCCAATACCTCTCTCTCTTTATGCTAAAATTTGAATTTTGTCCCAATTCTTTAAGAATGGCTCCTGAATCAAAAAGGTCATTTAAATAAAATAAAAAGCTCTTTTAACAGTGCTAAAAACAACTTTAGCGTAAAGAGCGAGGTATTGACGACAAAGTGATCCCTGTCGTACACTAAATAATTTCTGTTCGTTTTAAGTTTTAATGTTGCTCCTTACTTTCAGTTGAAAAAGCTTGTTTTTATTTTATTTATTTTCTGACTGTTTCTTTTTCTAAATAAAGCTGGGGAATCCGGTTCTCCCTCTGTTGAAAATTCCTTTCCC
This sequence comes from Artemia franciscana, assembly GCF_032884065.1. NCBI lineage: Eukaryota > Metazoa > Arthropoda > Branchiopoda > Anostraca > Artemiidae > Artemia > Artemia franciscana. The sequence continues at coordinate 35,901,591 of NC_088875.1, forward strand.
CAGGAAAAATACCTCTAAGGAAAGATCCTCTCATGTCACAAGACCCCACTCTCCCACCACCAGAGAAGTCTACCATGAAAACGTCTGTATACTTCCCAATAACCGATACTATGTATAAGCAATGGCCAAAGTTCATAACTTGCAGCCCTTCCCCCAGGGACTGTGGGAGGCTAAGTCATCCTCAAAGAAATAGTTAATAGATTTTTCGACTATGCTGAAAAAATGGCTATCTCAAAAATTTGATCAAGTGACTTTGGGGAAAAATGTGCGCGGGAGGGGGCTAGCTGCCCTCCAAAATTTTGGTCACTTAAAAAGGGCACTCGAACTTTTGATTTCCGATCAAATGAGCCATCTCCCGATCTACTACGATCACAGGTTTGGTATGATCTTTCTTCTGGCAAAAAAAAAAATTCCACATTTTTGTACATAGGGGCTTGAAACCTCTAAAGTAGGGTTCTCTGGTATGCTGAATCTGATGGTTTGATTGTCATTAAGATTACTTTAATATTTTGGGCAAATTCCCCCCTTTTTCAAAAATTGGGCAAATTTTCACAAGCTTGTAACTTTGGATGGGTACAATGAAATTTGATGAATTTTACATACTTTGAATAAGCATCAAAATTCGTTTCTTTGATGTTTCTATTTTTATCAAGACTCTGTTTCTTAGAGTTTTGGTTACTATTGAGCTGCATTCCTCCATACTTACAGTTCGTTAGTGATTGTCAAAAGAGTGTAACAGCAATATTTTTTTACTGGCTTACTAGATCAAGATGCAACTTCTCAGGTATCATGAGGGGAATGTTCACTTGATTGAAAGGCAACATGTAAATCCTACTGCTGCTACTACTGTTAATACTACTACTGATCAACACTCTTACTGCTACTCCTTCTCCTACTACTACCACTACTACTACAATACTAACACTATCAAGGCTAAGTGTATGAAGGTGAAAATTCGTGAGAATTTTGAGGGGAAATTTAAACAAAATCAAAACACACTACTTGCATGCAGATTGTCAAAAGGGTGCACCTAAATGTATATGGGTCCTTTTTCAACTCACTGCTTGTGTTGAGCAATTTAAGCAGGTAATTAGTAATCTCTTAAATTTTCGATTTTCATAATTTTCTCTTATGTCATCTTTCTTTCTAAAGTAAAAGAAATAATTATGTCACTTTTATTAAATGAACAAATTTTCTTACCTGAATAGAAACCACCATAAAGTCTATCAAGACATGACTCCCCATCAACTAAAATATTCAGCTCATTTTGTGGCATCAATGCATTTGCTCCAGGATGGAAAGGTGCAGATCCAACGGTTTCCATTGCAATTTTAATAAGATTAACTGGCACACTTGCGCCATCTATTTCGGCTTCTAAATATTTTTGTAGATCCTTCAGACACATTTTTGGGAATCTGTAACGGAAATAAGGTATTAGCCAAGCAAAAGTACATACTATGCATATGGATTTATATAGCAGACAATAAAAAGTAAAAATTTGCATACAATTACAGTCAACAAACTGGAACTGAGGAATTGGACCAAAGTCCATGGGAACTAAATCTGTCCTTGTTTACTATTTTGGTATTGACCACCCCCCCCCCATGAACAAAAATTCTGGATATAGCCCTGATTAGAGAACATGTCTCGATTGGGTTCTATTCTGTTGCACAATAGCACCGATTGAGCATTTTTTAACCTCTAAATGAGAGCTTTGATTGGAAATCAATGGTTATTTTCTACAAGAACATTCACCACCTTTCACCTTTGACTAAATATTTTTCCTTTTACTGTTTGTCAAACAAATGCTGCAAAAAAACTAAAAATTGATACAGTCTGATTACCTACAAGAGTATACACCCTGCATTGAGTAGCCATTTAAAATGCTCTCCAGAGGGACATTAATCCTGAAAACCTATCTGTTGATCCCTTTAAAAAGTAGCTCAATAGACACAAAAATAGGAGAAAAACCTTAGTAAATGGTTGACTAGTTGAATATCAGACCCAAAGTTTTAAATTTCCATGTGCCATGAATTTGGTCTTAAAATGAATCAAAGATCTAATATTCTGTCTGTCAAACACAGCTATATACAGTTAGTTGAGCATTTCTAAACTGACTGGGAAAGGAGATAGGTAGTAAAACCCTCAGGAAAAGGGTTTCCAGAACTGGCACCCAAACTGCACTTTTTATGTGCCATATAGTTGAAAGGTCAAAAGGCAAAAAATAAATCCAGGCAGAAAACTATCCATGCAGGAAAACAGTTTGTGAAGTAGTAGATGGTGTCTCAGGGTAGAAAATCAGAAACACAGCTTGGAATACTTTCAGTTTAGAAGATTTAAGGAGGAGCTTGCAGAAGAAGCATTTGTGTAAGTTCACTAAATAATCTAAAGCATAGATATTTGCATCATGTTAAATTAAGAGATGGCAGACATCTAAATTGCCTTCTTCAGAATCCAGTTCAACTGCACAGATCCTCCAGAGCAATTGCTGGGACATAGGACATCAAATGACATCTCAGTTACAAAATGTCAGGAATGACATAATCAATGTGCAGAAAGGAATGTGCAAGAAATCAATGTGCAGAAATGCATACTAAAAATTGAATTGTCCCCAGTATCTAGTCAAACTTTAGTGCAAATAAAACAGATTGTGGTATGCTACTATACTACAGTAAGGAGTGACCCAGCTCAATAGTAAATGAAACTAAAAAAAAAAATGGAATTTGATACTAATAGATACATCAAAATAATAGAATTTTTATGCTGATTTTAAATATATAAGTTTCATCAAATTTAGTCTTACTTATCAAAAAGTCATGAGCCTGAGTAAATTTGCCTTATTTTGGAAAATAGGAAAAAACAAATAGAAAAAAAACCTAAAAGTCATAGAATCTTAACAAAAATTACACCGTCGCATTCAGCATATTAGAAAACCCTACAGTAAAAGTCTCAAGCTCCCATCTACAAAAATATTGAACTTCATATTTTTTGCAGGAAGACTGATCACAGGTGCGTGTTTATTTGTTTGTTTTTCCCAGGGGTGATCATGTTGACCCAGTGGTCCTAGAATTCCCAGGGGTGATCATGTTGACCCAGTGGTCCTAGAATGTCGCGAGAGGGCTCTCATTTGAATGGAAATTTAAAGTTATAGTGCCCTTTTTAAGTGACCAAAAAAACTGGAGGGCACCTTGGCCCCCTTCCATGCTCTTTTTCTCCAAAGTCAATGGATCAAAATTTTGAGATAGCCATTTTGTTCAGCATAATGAAAACATTATAACTATGTCTTTGGGGATGACTTGCTCCCCCACAGTCCCCAGGGGAGGGAATGCAAGTTACAAACTTTAACCAGTGTTTACATGCATGTTTACATTGATGTTGGAAACAAGATGCTTGAGGAGCTTGTTGTTGATCACTCATTCGTAAGTTAAAAATACCTATTTTTTCTAATTTTTAAGAATTAACCTCCCCCCCCAACTACCCCAAAGAGAGCGGATCCGTTCCGGTTATGTCAATCATGTATCTAGGACTTGTGTTTATTTTTCCCACCAAGTTTCATCCCAATCCCTCCACTCTAAGTGTTTTCCAAGCCTTACGTTTCTTTTTCCCACCAAGTTTCATCCCGATCCCTCCACTCTAAGTGTTTTCCAAGTTTTAGGTTTCCCCCTACCAACTCCCCTCCAATGTCACCAGATCTAGTTGGGATTTAAAATAAGAGCTCTGAGACATGATATCCATCTAAATATCAAATTTCATTGAGATCCGATCACCTGTTCATAGGTTAAAAATACCTCATTTTCACCAGGCCAGTCCTGGATTTTAGAACATGCCTTGCTGGTCCTTTCTACAAGAGTGACATCCAGCTCATTGAAGGTGTCCAAAGGAGAGCCACCATATACATTGATGGTTTATACAGTCAGCCCTACTGCAGTAGATTACAATCTGCTAACCTCCCAACACTTGTTTTTTGGTGTATGTGTAATGACATGATGCTCACCAACAGGTACCCTCAGCAAGCATACCAGAAGCTGTTCACCTTCCCTCCCCACCAAAGACAAACAGAAGGACTTTCTAAAAAGCTGTTCAAATCCACCATTAACATTCAAGGTCAGATAAATTTTTTTTTTAACCAGCAAGTGGTGAACAATTGGAACCAACTAAGCCAAGAGACAATTTGTGCAACCTTGCCTGAGGAATTCAAAAAGAGGCTCAACAAAGAATGTGAAGCCAAACCATGGAGATTCCAGTGGGAGAACCACTCCCAGCCCTCACTACTATAACACTCTTGGAAGACAATAGAAAGTTAGCTTGGAGGATGATGCAGATTGTCATACCCAAACATCTCACACACTTAAGAGAGAAAAAGAGACTTTGATTTTAAGATGACTTTCACAGTACATGGCACCAAATTAGTGCTTTATATTACAGTCAAATAAAACTTGTCAAATAAAAAAAGGAAAAAACACAGACACAGACAAACAGTGTCAGACAGACACTTGTCAGATTAAAAAAAAGAAACATCAACTAAAAAACTGAGTCAATATAACAAAATTTACTGATTAATAATGTTTGCAAATGCAGGAATAAAACTCTTCCTATATCTCTCATGTATTGGTGGAAGAGGTTTAAGGGTGGGGACTTTCTGGGAGTTGGGAGGGGGAATAAATCTTGGAATTCGGGGTTTGTCAAGTTTTTATTGCCAAACTGGGTACACAGGAGGGTTCTTCTCTCTGATAGGGTAGTGAGCAGGAAATGCTTATGAAGAAAGTGGCATGGGAGTTTACCTTGACCATAGATAATATTTAATGATTGCTTTTGGACTGACTATCTATATATATAAAAATAAGTTGTCTGTGTGTGTGTGTGTCTGTCGAGTGACGTCATGTTTGTGTGTTGACTGACGTCATGTTTTTGACTGACAAAATTACAGACCGGGACATCAGGACACAAATGACGACCAGGACACCAGCACATAGGGAATATAAATGACGACTGGGACACTCAAAGAGAAAGCGACCAGGACACAAGGAATGTTTGATTAGCAACCACCATCAACAAAGCACCAGGACACAAATCACGACCAGGACATAAGTAAAAAAAAACTAAAAAAAAGGTAAAAACTACAAAGAAACTAAAAAGAAAAAAAACTAACAACTAATAAAAAAAACTAAAAAAGCTAAAAAACTAAAAAAGAAAAAAAAGAAAAAAAAATGAAAAATAAAGGAGAAAAACAAAACTTAAAAAATAAAAATAAAAAAAAACTAAAAAGAAAAAAACAGGAAAAATACAAAAATATATTTCATCATATACCATTTCAAAAATGAATGTATATACAGACCGGGACGCTGGGATACAAATGACAACTAGGACACAGGGAAATATAAATGACGACTGGGACACAGGGACACAACTACAACGGGGACGCCGGGGGGCACGGGGGGATATATAAATGACGACAGGGACACAGGGAATGTTCAATTAGCAATCACCATCAACAAAGCTCAAGGGCAATCATTAGAATCATGAGGTATAACTAAAAAAACTAAAAAAAAGGTAAAAAACTAAAAACTAAAAAAAAGACCAATTCAAAAACGAACGTATATACAGACTGGGACACCAGGACACAAATGACGACCGGGACACCGGGACACAAGAAATATAAATGATGCCCAGGACACTCAAAGAGAAATCACAGACTGGGACACTGGGACACAAATGACAACCAGGACACAGGGAATATAAATGACGACTGGGACACAGGGACACAACTACAACGGGGACGCCAGGGGGATATATAAATGACAATGGCGACACAGGGAATGGTCAATTAGCAATCACCATCAACAAAGCTCAAGGGCAATCATTAGAATCATGAGGTATAGATCTGAATACGGATTGTTTTCCCAGTGCCACCCCAACAGCTAGTATTGAATACATTTGCAAAGTAGTTAGCCACAATGCCAAACCAGACAAGAATATTCAAGAACAGGGTGAATGAAACTTGTATAAATTCCTAAAAGGTGGAATGCAGGGCAAGAAAACTTGAAGAAAAATTTAAGCATAGAAAGTGCCAAATTAGCTTGCTTTTTGATGTTAGTAATGTGGATCTCCCACTTTGGATCACTTGAGATAGTGATACTGAGGAGCTTGCACTGCTGGACAAATATCTCTACAGGGATTGGTTGCTTGAATGAAGGTGTACTCTTCAAGCAACTGATAGTCATGATATTTGACTTTTTGGTATTCATAGTCATGTCAGCATCACTGGAATATCTTCCATGATTTCCATGGCTGAGCTCTTTAAATTTTTCCAGTAAGGACATGTTGCCAACAAATTTCCAGCTGTCAGGGCATTCAGTAGCAAGTCCATTTATTATAATCAGGAACAGGAGCAGGCCAAGGAGGGTACCCTGGGGCACACCACAGTAAACTAAAAGGAGATCTGAATAGACATTTTTATACTTTACACATTGAGTTCTACAGGAAAGGAAAGATGCTATTTTTCTAACAAGGTTTGGGTTAACATGAAATTCTTTTAGGAGTTTTTCAACTAAAATATTGTGGTTAATCAGATCAAAAGCTATTTGGAGGTCTATTAGAAGTAGATTTAGCCAAACATCAGGGTTTCCCAAGTTTCTATATATTGTATCCAGTAAGCTTACAAGATAATGAGTAGTAGAAAGGCCATGTTGATTACCAAATTGCTTTGGGTGAATAAGTTCTTCAATTTTTGATTTGAGCCAATCAGTCAGAAAGCTTTCAAAATATAATTTCAAAAAACGCCCAATCCAAAGTTGCTGTTGTGCAGTGGTGCCAACTCTAAATTGCTGGAGAATGGCTCTTGAGACACAACTACCATGTGATCACCATTACCAAGTGGGCTTAAATTGCATCTCTCTTATTTACAAAAATATGATCATTTGGTATTGGTGATATCACTAAATTGTTTTTCAGGTTTTACTGATATTCAAAATAATCCCCCCCCCCCAAATATGAGTATGGTAAAGCAAATTACATTACATTTTTGCAGAATAGTTACAAATCTGAACAAATTTGTATCCAAGGATGACATAACCCCAGAGCCTTTGGGATAAGGGTGTAAATTATGAGATTTCTCTAGAGATATATCTTATTGAAAATAAGCAGTGGAGGGGCATGTTTGATCTACACAGACAGTTCACACAGTGGTGAGAAACTTTAAACAATTATTCCCTTGTTCAATAATATTTTCTTAGACTAATATGAAAAATTACTCAAGGGTACACATGTAAATAGTGCAAATACCTTGCAGCTCTTAATAATAAGTTCTACTGATGAATCAAGTGGATCATTTCACAGTGCAAGATCAGTAAGCAGTACTTTCTCTGAACAGTGTTTTAATTAGTGATAGTTCTAGTAATGACAGCATTTAATCTAAAATGTCTAATGGCCCAAATAATGCCACACATAGCAAAATAAAACTAGCAAACATTGGACAAGCAATGGTCTAAAAGTTGTCTTTAGTAATACAGATTGTTTAACATCAAAATTGCAAAAAAAAAATATGCTCTCTTGACAGAACAAGCAGATGCTTATGTTTTTCATGAGATAAACCTAAGTTGACAAAAATCCCTCTTGGAGATGATCAGATCCAGGTTCCTGATTGGCCACCAACTTATCTAATGTAGGAGGAAGAGGAATAGCTGTATATATTTGAAGCTCCCTTATGGTAGAAAACATTGATATTGATTCAAACTGTGAGCCATATGGTGAACAAGGGTGAATTTCAGTTCTCTTGTTTTCTGGGACCTTTCACATAGGTTGCATGCACAGAAGTCTTTTCCCCCAGCCTGAAGCTGTCCCTTCTTGCTGTAAGTACATCAATTGATAGTAAATCAAGAATCAAGGCAATATGATTATCATTGGTGACTTCAATCTCCCATATATTCATTGGGTTAATTACCTTAATTTGCACTTCAGAAAAATTAGTTGCAACAACTGTGATACTCCATAATTGATGATGGTGATGGATCTGGTTGCTGTGTTAAGGTCAAGTGACAAACCATCAGGACTAGAGAGTGCTGAAGAGATTAAATTGAAGCCCACTTGGTAACAGCAATCACATGGTAGGTACCATTAAAGAACCATTCTCTATTGATTTAGAGTTGGCACCACTCCTCAACAGCTACTTTGGATTGAGTGTGAGATGGTTGAGTATGACAAGCAGCACCATCCTCCAAGCTGACTCTCTATTTTCTTCCAAGAATGTTATGGTAGTGAGGGCTGGGAGGGGTTTTCCCAATCGAATTTCCATGGTTTGGCCTCCTATTCCTTGTTAAGCCTCTTTTTAAATGGATCTAGATTCTCAGAAAAAAATCCCATTAAACCCCTTTTTGGAATGCCTTATTTAATCACTCACTGTATCAGGCAGTTACCTTCCTGGCTATGCATGGACAAGGTCAAAACCCTTTGTTACTTGACCTTCTGGTAGTAAAGGATCAATACAGAGCATTGATCCCCTTTCACCATACAGAGGAAGTGATCACATTGCCATAGGTTGCAGTTTTAGACTGTATATGCATAGATAAAAATTAAGAAACGTGTGTATACTAATTATAGTAAAATTTGTCATGAATTGGCCCAATGCGATTGGTCTTTTATTAAACATATGCATATAGAAAAGCCATTGTCAACTATGAAAAGAATATTTTGGGAGCTATTGAAAATCAGTCTTCTATAAACTGGAAAAGGAAACTGAAAACTCTCCTATATATTACAAAAGAAATTAAAAAGGCCAAGAAAAAAAAGAAATACTGGAAGTTGTACATAAAGAATGACAGCCAAGTGGGTTATTACACAAAATACAAAACAGGCACATAACCAACTCCAAAGTCTTGCTAAAAAAATGACTGAAAATATGAGGAATCAGTAGCAGCTGCAACAAAATCTAACCCAAGAAATTATGGAGGTACACATCATCTGATAATCCTGGTAGGCATTCTGTTACCCAACTTCAACTAGACGGCACAAAATTTGTGACCCATGAGAGATTGCCAATAAATTAAATAAACAGTTCATCTTGGTATTTATTCCCCTTGATAATTCTCCAATTCCAGATCCCTTAAAGTATGAAATTTGTAATGCTATGGTGCCCATTAATGTAACCAAAACTGATGCAGATGCCCAACTGAAGAAGATTAACCCAAATAAATCTACAGGACTAGATTGAATACCCCCTGGCTAATACACAAGACATATACAGTTTTGTTACATCCTCTTGCTCTACTTTTCCAAAAGCCCCTTAGTATTAAATACATTCTGCAAGATTGGAAGGATGCCTGCATCATGCCTGTACACAAAAGGGGGCAATATAAATGAAGCTAACAATTATCAACTAATAAGTCTTACATCAGCAATTGGGAAACTACTTAACAGTAAAGTCAATTACACCATTATGGTTCATTTAAATACTAATAGTCTACTATCACCTAATCAACATGGCTTTCATCCCAGTCAATCAGTTGACACTAACCTCATTGACACATAAGAGCAATTTTCAAAACTTATGGATGAGGGATATCCTTTTGACATGTTATTACTGGATGTGCAATGGGCATCCATGATGATGTTGTCAAATGGACAATGCAGTTTTTTATCAATAGAAAGCTGGTGGTGAGGGTATTTGGGGACAACACATCAATATTCTTCTCAGAATCAGCAGATGTAAAAAGTGGAGTACCCCAAGGAATGGTTTTGGGTCCAATATAATTTATTATTTTCATTAACAACACACCTTCAATCAAAGAGAATAAATTTACTTGTATGCAGATGATTCCAAAATAATTGATTCTTTCCATAACCCTCAAAGTGTCACAGCCATCCCAGCTGATCTTGATACATTGTAAAAGTGAGCAAAATCCTGGCAGCTTGAATTTAATATCCAGAAATGCAGTCATTCATTGTGGACCAAATAACCCTCTATGCCAGTATTTTATGGAATCCATCAATGGTTCAAAACAGCCACTCATATGTAGTCATGGTGAAAAAGATCTGGGAGTATTGTTGGTGATAAGTTCAAATTACATTTCCATGCACAGTCTCTAGTAGCCAGTGACAACCTAACTCTTTCTTAATAAAAAGAATACTTTGCAACAGATCTCCAGCAGCAGTCACCAAGCTCTTAAAGGGCCTGATCAGAGCAAAATTGAAATTTGGCATATGTGTTGCTATTCCAGTAAATAAGGGTGATATATCAATTCTAGAAAACAGTGCAGCAACACACAACTAAATGCATAAAGGGATTTCAACATCTTACATATCCTACCTGATTACATAAGCTCAAACTACCATCTCTAACACATAGACATAGGCAAGTAGATGTAATAATGACATAAAGGTTAGGATGTGACCAGAGTGGGATCCTGTTCCAGATATTCAGCTCTTCAACTACTAGTGGCCACCCCTTGAATCTTTATCAAAAACATGCTAATACCAGGCTGCAAAACAAAATACTTTCCTAACAGTATAGTCAGTCTACAGAACTTCCTTTTGCCAGAATGTTATTATGTTGCCCAGTATTGAAGCCTTCAAGTCTGCAGTTAACAAAGACTGGTGCAAGAAACCTTGGGTAACAATACAGGATGCACCTAACAAGTTGAGTTATCAAGGAGGCACACTCCTGCCTCTTTAAAGAGGCGAACCATGACAATGTTAAGCGATCTTTGGTTCCAGTGGTCACAGAGGGATGGGGAGGGATGCATTTCGTAGCCCGAGCTCCATCTAAGAAACCTGCCAAATTTCATCCCCCTCTGACTTTTCCTTTGTGGGGAAAATCTGGCCAAAAGTTTCGACCCGTCAACCCCAGCCCCCCTTTAACGTTGTCTGATCAGGCTGAAATTCAAAAGTTAAGGTCCCTAGGGCCCAGGAGCTTATCCGCGAAATTTCAGCTCGATCTGATAACTCCTTCCCTGTTTTCCAGAAACCACGCATAGCCACTTAATGTTCATTTTCTTTTTTTTCTGAGACGCCTACAGGTTACAGCCAACATCGGATCTGGGTGTACGAAGACTCATTCAACGCAGAATTCTCCAAGTAATTTTCCTGGAAAGTTTTGTTGGAAAATCTTAACCCCCTGATTTTCTAGCTTAGAAAAACCCATTTCCCCATTGAAGGTGAAATTTTCTCTTGTAATAACATCACTTGTTTGAAAAATTCTTACACTAACAGCAGCTTAGAGCAGTGGAAGCATGCTGGGCCCATAACCCAGAGGTCAGTGGATTGAAACCACTAGCTGCTAATTTTTTAAAATTTGTAAAAGTAGGTAATTTTGTCAGTTTGAATTTATTGATACAGAAGGGGAGAAAATAAACATGGAAACATGTGATCAGAATTACATACTGGAATGTTCACAAGAATTTATACTGAAGTGGGGGTAAGGCTTGATGGAAGCAAGTTAAAAGAACCATTTAAATTGATTTCCTAATTGAAGCCATTGGTGAAATTTTCTATTGTAATAACTTGTTTGATAACAAGCATAACAGCAGCTTTTCGCAGCGGAAGTGTGCTGGGCCCATAAACTGGAGGCGGGTGGGTAAAAACCACTAGCTGCTAAATTTTTAATTAAGCTGCTAAACTATTAAAATTATCAAAATTAGATAATTTTGTCAGTTTGAATTTATTGATACAGAAAGCAAGAAAATAAACATGGAAAATTATTATTAAATTACATCCACCATGGATTGTAGAAAAATGTACAGAAATAATATGAAAAAAACTTGATTTTCTTAAAGAGTTAAAGAGGCTGCGTCCCAAAGTTGAACCTTAAAACGTACAGGAATTAGGAGAGGCAGTTGGGGGGCTGCCGCCCCCCAAACCCCCTGCTTTTAAAGACTCTTTTGTACAGGTTTTTTGTTGTGGGGGGCTGCTGCCCCCTAACCCCCCGCTCTTGGCTTCGGAAAGACCCTCTTTTAATTAACAAAAATTGAAATGAATGAATAATGGAATAACTTCAAAAAATGTTAAACACAAGAGGACAGGAGAACCATTGCACCAAAACTAGTAATTAGTAACAATGAAGTCCCCCCACAACAAAAAACCTGTACAAAAGAGTCTTTAATAGCAGAGGTTTGGGGGGCAGCAGCCCCCCAACTGCCTCTCCTAATTCCTGTACGTTTTAAGATTCGACTTTGGGATGCAGCCTCTTTAACTCTTTAAGAAAACGAAGTTTTTTTTCATATTATCATCATCAGTGACCAGCATTCACAAGACTTGTCCTTACTTTTGGCAATTACAATTAAGGCTAATTTTTCAGGTAATATGTTTCCCATGTGCTTTAAGGTTCTCAATTTTGTCATGCTTGATTCAATTTTAGGTAAACCAGTTTAATCGAGAAATTAAAAGTAACAAGAGCTCATATGGCACTTGTGACAAAGGCCAGAAGAGCCAAGAGCTCATATGGCATGAAATCTAGCAAAATTATAAGAATCAATATATTGACTTAAGAGGAAAAATGGAGGCTTAATGTCTGTCAGGATTTGAAATAAGATCTCTGAGTCACAAGGTCCTTCTAAATATCAAAATTTGTTAAGATCCGATCACCCACTCATAAGTTAAAAATGCCTCATTTTTTCAAATTTTTCCTCTTGCTTCAGCCCCCCAGATGGTCAAATCAGGAAAAATGAATTTATCAAGTCAATTTGTGCAGTTCCCTGACACACCTACCAGTTTTCATTGTCCTAGCATATCTAGAAACACCAAACTCACCAAAACACTGAACCCCAATTCCTAACTCCCCCAAAGAGAGCAGATCCAGTCTGGCTATATCCATCATGTATCTAAGACATTTGCTTATTCTACCCACCAAGTTTCAACCCAATCTCTCCACTCTAAACATTTTCCAAGATTTCCAGTGTTTCCCCCTCCAATTCCCCCCAATGTCAACAGATCTGGTGGTATTTGAAATAAGAGCTCTGAGACATGAGTCCCTTCTAAATATCAAATTTAATTGTGATTTAGTCACCCATTCTTAAGTTAAAAACACCTTTGATTTTTCTAGTTTTTTTTCAAATTAACACCCCCCAGCTCCCCCAAAGACACCAGATCTGTTCAAATTATGTCAATCATGTATCTATAACTTGTGCTTATTCTTCCCATCAAGTCTCATCAAAATCTCTCAGTTCTAAGTGTTTTCCAAGATTTATGTTTCCCCCTCCAACCCCCTATGTCCTGGATTTGATTCAAATTGAAAATGAAGCATCAAGACATAAGATCTTTCCATATATCAAGTTTCATTAGGATCTGGTTTATAAGATAAACTATTCATAAGATAAAGATACCTCAATTTTCACATTTTCTAAGATTTCTAGTTTCTCCCTGCAACTCCCCCAATGTCACCAGATCTGGTTGGTATTTAAAATAAGAGCTCTGAAGCATAAGGTCCTTCTAAATATTAGAAGACCTTTATTAAGATCTGATCACCTATTCATAAGTTACAAATACCTCATTTTTCTTTTCTTTTTCAGATTACCCCCCCCCCCCCAAAGAGAGCAGATGTGGTCTGGTTATGTCACTCATGTATCTTAGACTTGTGCTTATTCTTCCTACTAAGTTTCATCCTGATCTCTCCACTCTAGGACATTTTCAAGATTTACACCCCCCCCCCAAACTCCCCTCAACAACACCAGATCTGGTTGGGATTCAAAATAAGAGATCTGAGTTATGAGTTCTTTCTAAACATGAAATTTCATTAAAATCTGATCAATCCTTCATAACTTAAAGATACCTTATTTTTGTAATTTTTCAGGATTAACCCTCCCCCAACTCCCCCGAAGACAGTGGATCCATTTAGATAATGTCAATCAAGTATCCAGGATTTAGGCTTATTTTTCCCACCAAGTTTCATCCTAATCCCTCAACTCTAAGCATTTTCCAAGATTTTAGGTTTGATCCTCCAACTCTCCCTGAGGTTACCAGATCTGGTTGGGATTTAAAATAATACCTATGAGACATGATATCCTTCTTAACATCAAATTTCATTAAGATTCAATCAGCCATTTGTAGGGGGAGTGGTAAAGTTTAAATTTACCTTGCATTTGAATCAGAAATAAACTTTCCCCCTCCAAATGTGCAAATATATACCCTGAATTGGTATAGACAGGGGTGGGGGTTAAATCTATTTGTAACAAAAGTGATTATTATATTTGGAAACAGCATTAAAAAGGCATTGAGTAGCATGTTCACATTATTTGAAAGTCAATAATAAGAACAGTGAAAGATTTACCAAAGTATGTCCCAGGAAGGTATTTTGAAGAACCTACCTTTATCTAGGAAAATTAAACTTTCAGAGCTATGTCTATATCCTGAAGTAGCCTATGTATCAGGAACATTTAATCTTAATTTTCAATTATCAGCTTCTTTTTCTCTGTCTTTAGTTTGGGAAATGTAATTCCTATTATTTGAGTAGAATTTTCAGCTATATCAACATTTTTTTTCAAAATTCAGGAAATATATTTGGATGTCTTTAAAGCCTTATGAATTGGGATGGAACAAAGTTGTGAAGCTGAAAATAATTTTGTGTAGTCTACTTCATTTAAGCAGAAGATCTATTTTGCAAGCTTCACTTTTATAGCACACAGATTTTTAAATGTCAGGACCTTCTACAAGGAGAAGAATTGGAGGTACACAGGCTGGGCCTACTTCAAAATACCTTCCAAGTACATTGGCTACTTTAGCCTGTATACCTATCCCTGAAAGTATCATTTTCCTAACATAGCCCCTTTCCAAGATATCCAAAAGTGGGTAGAATAAAATTTGGCTAATAATGTTATCAAAGATAAGCTACATCTGAAAAAAGCCCCCCCCCCCCCATCTTCATAGGACCCAAGTCCTACTAGTCTACTGCCGCAAGACTATGAGTTAATATTCTGACCACATCACTAAACAAAATGAAACACAAGAAAAATACTTACTAACTTTTTTCCTATGATACTTAAATTAAATTTGGGTTTTAGGCTATTGAGATATTTGGAAATTTAAAAGCAAAAGTAAGACAGGAAAGCCTGCTGAATCTGTATGTGTTGTACATTAATAAATACAAACATGGGTAAAATTTTGAATTAAAAAATCATATTTGGCAAAAGACAATAAAAAATTATATAGTATATTAAATAAGTTGAACCTGTCAAAATCTACAGCAAAATGAGTTCATTCTGATTCATGATATATATGTATAATTTCGAATATCGGTTAGGGATTAACGCCCTTCAAACAAAGTAAATTGATTTCTATTGCAAGTCAATTTAAAAAACTAATTCATAATTAGTAGATTATTCAGTTTAATGTCTTGTAGGAATCTGTCTATTTGTTCCGAGCAGAAATTTATAGTCAGTGTATAAGGCTAATTAGCCTTATACATTAATTAGACATGTGAACGTAAAACGGGAATTCATTATTTTACGCTTAAAAAAGAAAGCAGTTTATTTAAAAACTTGGAACATGCAGTTTTAGTTCACTGGGATAGAAATTACTTTGCACAGAACAAGGTATACATGTGACTTATTTTATTAGGAATAGCCCCTTCTTTCTTAATTATATTACTAAAGGGCAAATAGTTGAGTTATGAGAATAAGCTTTCTGGAACGCGTTCACAGCCTAAATTATGTCATAGAAAGTTATTTTCCAGTTTTTATCTCTAATCCTTTGCTACCTTTGATATGGAAGGTTGGCCTTCATAATTTTTTTTGGTGAAATTCTAGTTAATTGACTTCTTGTTATCTTGGAAAGAGTTTAGGTTAGGAAAATGAAACTTTCAGGGATGGGTCCACAGGCTAAAGTATGTCCTGGGAAGGTATTTTGAAGTACCTACCTCCACTCCTTCTCCCTCTAGAGGGTTTATGACTTTTGATGACCTTTAGAAATATTCGTGTTATAAAAGTGAAACCTTGCGAAATTGATCTTCTGCTTAATTGAAGTACAATAAAATTGTTTTCAGCTTCATAACTTAGCTCAGTCCCATTTTATAAGGTTTATAAGGTAAAGATACCATTTTATAAGGTAAAGATATGCAAATACATTTCCTAAATTCTGAAATAATATTGATATGGCTCAAAATTCTAGGCTACTCAAATAACAGGAATTGCATTTTCAGAACTAAAAGCAGAGTAAAGGCAACTAGTAACTGAAATAAGGTAAAATGTTGTTTTTTCAAAATTTCAATAGGTATAGACCTGTCATGTAGGCAAATTTCAGGGCCCTCAAGAGGAAGAAGGAGTAGAGGTGGGTACTTTAAAATACCTTTCTGGGACATACTTTAGCCTATCGAACCATCCCTGAAAGTTTGATTTTCGTAACCTAAATCCTTTCCAAGATAGCAAGAAGTCAATTAACTAGAATTTTACCTTTTTTTCAAGCTTCCATCTTTAACCCTTCATTACTTCTGAGATTAGAAGTAAGATTTAAGAATCTTACTTCTTAAATTAAGAAGTAAGATTTAGGGATGGAATTTATGGACTAGACTGTTGTAAAGTTTGGAAAGGTGAAACCAATTAAGATTTGTGATATTAGATGCAAGCAAAGCATATGCAATTCAAATCTTTTCAGTACAGTTTTGAATTACAAGCTTAATGGTTTCTTTAATACTTCTTCCAAAGGGTATACCAAGAAAAATATGGCTGTCAGAAAGCAGAATAGATGTTTCAGAAAGTTCAAGTTGCATGTCAGAGTTACGCTTAAGATTGAAAGCAATTGCAAAGGTTCTGGCAACATTAAATTCAGACCTATTTGCTGATATTGATGCTGGAGTTTAGAAAAAGTTCTCTTATTTCCCAAAAAGGTGCCACTTAGATTCAAAATATCATCAGCATAGGTAAATAAAGAAACCTTGATTCCACCATAAATACACGTGCACTCAACAGAGCATTGAGCAGCAGAAACTGAGTTATTAAAAAGAGCAGGTGAAGTTAAACCTCCCTCTCTGACACCCTTAAATATATTGAAAAGATCCAAACCCCCTTTTATTTTAGCTTTAAGATGACTATACATATAACAGAGACAATTAACAACAGAAGGATCAACCCCTTTTTTCATAGCTTCTGAGAAAATCTGGGCAAATATACAAGAATCAAATGCTTTAGCTATGACAAGTGCACAAAGAACAAGGAAATCACCAGATCCTTCCACATCAGCTAGAACATTAAATAGGGCATAAATAGCATGCTCCAGGCTTAGTTCTTTCTGGAAACCAAACTGATGTGGAGGAGCATAACGCTTACAAGAAATTTCACTGAGTATAATAGGCTCAAAAATTTTGAACAAGGTAAACACAATGGTTATAGGGTGGTATGATTAACAATCTTCAAGATCTTTTTTTTCCCTTTTTGGGAATAGGAGTGATCTGGCCAATGCAAAACTGTTGTGGCACCACATCTGAAGAAATTAATATTTGAAACAACAGGAAGAGGTGCTGCACAAGCAAATCACTAGCATTTTCAAAATTTTTGGCAGAGACCAGATCAACACCAGTGGATGTTTTTTTCCTGATCTTTCTTAAAGTGCATTTTATACAGAAGGAGTAATTGAGAAGGTAGAGTGCTGGAATTTAGCCAAGATACTGCCAAGCTCTTTTTCAAATTTACTTTCAGGTGATGAAAATTCAGTTTTATAATAATCAATCCACTTAATTTCAGAAATATTACAAGTAGAGGTCCGTTTGGAATGTTTAGAACTTTTCCACAAAAGAGAAGGATCATTTGCTATATTGTCTACATTTTTTTGTATCAGCATGATTCTGTGGTCCTTAAGAGCTCTTGCAAATTTTCTTTTTGTTCTTAAAAGCAAATTGTTTACTATACCAAAATATGGTCTATCACATTCATTCCAAATTCAGAACCATACATGCTGAAACAAGATTTGAGTTTTTTGACCAATCAGCCACTGTTTTTTTGTAAACATGTCTAGTTGGAACCTCAATAAGTTCTGCACATTGAAGTGCGTGACTCATTTCCACAAGATAACTGGTAATCTGAATTTCAATCTGACGCTCACTAAGATAAGAACTACAGTCAGGGCTAAGGAGATGGAATGGAACCTTGATTTTATTAAGAAGCAAGTCACACTCTAACATAAATAACAACAGCTATAGTAAGATCTGCTATGTGAAGACTATTGATGAGTTTTGAATCGGATGTCTAAGTAGATATATTATGAAGTGGAAGAAGGTGGAGCAGATTTTTAATTTATCAGGATTTGCAAGAATCTTCCAGTGGGGTGCAATGTAGAGAATGTGGGGGAGAGCAACAGTGTTGTATAGCATTGTTAGATAGTAGCAATTGAAACAAAGCTTAGCAGAGACTATGGAAGCTGATATGCAGCATTTGATGCCTTTTTTTAGGAGATGATAAGTGTAAGAAATGGTGTTTGTAATGGGAATACCAAGGTAAACAATTTGGTCAGAAGGACAGATCTTTGGATTCCCAAGTACAAGTACATGAGGAAGTGGGCGTTTCCGCTTAAAAAGTACTAAATAGGAGTTTTCATGGAAAAAAAGGGCAAGGACGGGCTACTTGCCCTCCAATCACTTTTGACTCTTAAGAAGGGTAGTAGAAGATAGGATTTCACTACCCCCCTCTGGCGTTTATATGACTACCCTTCTGTATGAAGTACCTCTGGGAAAAAAAGAATAATAATAAAACATTGGAGCCATATGGCCTCTACTATAGGCAACGTTATAGCGTTGCCTTTGATAGGGAATAAACCCAATGGATACTGTCTGAAAATATTTATTATACAGAATGTAAAAATAATATCATAGACTGAGCTTTTTCAGCCTACCATCTCTGCAATTCAGAAGGGATAGATTAGACTTAGTTAACACATTACAAATTATTAAAGGTGTCAATAATTTATCCTTTAGTGATTTTTTTTCTCAGTTCAGCTATTATTCACCAACATGGCAGAACTCATTAAATTAAGATTGTACCAGCAAAGGGTTTCAAGAAAGGTAAAGACTGGGACATTGAGGAGGAAAAGACCCTTTCATATACAGAGTAATTTCTGTTCGTTTTAAGTTTTAATCTTGCTCCTTACTTTCATTTAAAAAAACTTGTTTTTTTTATTTCATTTCTGGACGTTTTTGAATTAATTCATGTTTTGATCTTGGCTCTCTGCACATAAATGATTAAAACGAAATTTGCATATTAATTAATTGGAAAATTTTGAGAAAAAAGAAGCAAGGGAGGAGGCCTAGTTGCCCTCCAATTTTTTGATTACTTAAAAAAGAAACTAGAACTTTTAATTTTTTACAAACGTTTTCATTGGTAAAAAATATATGTAACTTACGAATTAATTTACACAACGAACTTCTATATTCGTATGTTTTTATTGCGTGTATGAGGAGGTTCAACCCTCGTCGATACCTCGCTCTTTACCCTAAAGCTTAAATTTTGTCCCAATTCCTTAAGAATGAGCTCTGAATCACAAAGGCTGTAGAATAAATAGTTGAAATTACAAAAATACTTTAGCGTAAAGAGTGAGGTATAAAGAGGAGGTAAGCTCCTCATATGCGTAATGATTTTTGTTTGTTTTAAGTTTTAATACTACTCCTTACTTTCAGTAGAAAAAACTTACCACATTTATTTTTTAATTGTTCTTTCAAATAATGCTAGAAAATCCTGTGCCCCCTTCATTGAAATTTTCTTCCCCCATGACAAGTTTCTCCATGGAAATATCCTCCCACGTAACCTCCCCCCTAAACAAAAAAAAATCCCCCTGAAAACGTCTGTACACTTCCCAGTAACCATTACTATATGTAAACACAGGTCAAAGTTTGTAACTTTCAGCCTCTCCCATGGGGACTGCGGGGAGTAAGTCGTCCGTAAAGACGTAGTTATTAGGTTTTTCGACCATGGTGAATTTAATGGCTATCTCAGAATTTTGATCTGGTGACTTTT
This sequence comes from Artemia franciscana, assembly GCF_032884065.1. Classification (NCBI taxonomy): domain Eukaryota; kingdom Metazoa; phylum Arthropoda; class Branchiopoda; order Anostraca; family Artemiidae; genus Artemia; species Artemia franciscana. The sequence continues at coordinate 35,921,510 of NC_088875.1, forward strand.
GGGAAAAAAATAAGCGTGGGAGGGGGCCTAGGTGCCCTCCAATTTTTTGGGTCACTTAAAAAGGGCACTAGAACTTTCAATTTCTGTTAGAATAAGCCCTCTCGCGACATTCTAGGATCACTCAGTCGATACGATCACCCCTGGAAAAAAAAACACAACAAATAAACACGTATCCATGATCTGTCTTCTGGCAAAAAATGCGAAATTCCACATTTTTGTAGATAGGAGCTTGAAACTTCTACAATAAAGTTGTCTGATACGCTGAATCTGATTCTGTGATTTTCGTTAAGATTATATGACTTTTAGGGCGTGTTTCCCCCTATTTTCTAAAATGAGGCAAATTTTCTCAGGCTTGTAACTTTTGATGGGTATAATAGATCTTGATGAAACTTATATATTTAAAATCAGCATTAAAAATGCGATTCTTTTGATGTAACTATTGATTTCAAAATTCCATTTTTTAGAATTTCGGTTACTGTTGAGCCGGGGTGCTCCTTACTACAGTAACAGTACATTGCAATAGTAATATACATTGCAAAATGGTAATAATATCCAACTAGCCAGATAATTAATATCTTAGCAATTATTTTATAATGTCCAACTAGGGATGATGAAGGTGAAGCATCTGTTTTAGGAACCTTTAACAGTCATGTTATGAGAGTTTGATATTTTTTCTGTGGGGGGGGGGGGGTAGAGATCAATTTTGTTTCTTACTTCTTTGAGCAGTTAGGAAATCATCCATTCAGAAGGACAATAGTTAGCATATTTAAGGCCTCTTGGAATAATTCTGTAGTGTTGTTCAAAATGAAGTATTTAACAGTCAATTTTTTGTCAGCCAACATTCCTTGCATCTGCTAGCCATTGGAATGATTGGCCTTTTCCTAGAAGTTGGCTGGTTGTGCTCTAATGCATAAGTTAAGGAAAACATACCAAAAACATATATAGATATGACATTGAACCTAACGATGAAGGGTACTTACGTGGTTATAGCGACCACACCAAAGAAGGTAAGATAGGTTAATCCTAATGAAATATGCCAAAACAAGATGAAAATATAATACTTAGTAACAAAATTATGGAAACTACAATAGAGAATTTTGGAAAGCTGGCCACCCAGAACGCATCATATTAAATATCTAAGCACCTCTATGTATTAAATATTCAGTAAAAATACACATGCATAGTATTTTATCTTGTTCACGCTAAGCTGATGATCTCCGAGTTGACACAGATAACCCGTTTCATCACAGATCAAGAAAAAATTGTGGTTGCTAAACGCGTAAGTATCAGATAAAGCAATAAAATATTCCACCAAAAGGTTCTTCTTCTAAGTAGCAACATATGCAGACCACCATGAGAGTCCTTTTACCTCTTTTTAATTTTCTTTGAAATTAAAATTTTGCCAAAATGATAGTTTTGCAGATAAGTGAATAAAACTCTTCATCCTCTTAGTAAAGATGTTCAACTAGGAATCTAAAGCAATATGACCAATATATCAGGATTTCATAGTTAATACCATTTTTCAATGAAAAGCCTTACGATTGGATTCTCCAAGTCACCTGATAGGCTAGTTGGGTATTATCACCTAATTGCATAGAGAATTTATTGTTTGCATAGTTGGATATATACAAACAAGGCTAAGAAATTTACATTCTTATCTACCTAGTTAGATCATACTATGTGTAAGATTATCTGGTAATTTGAATTACTGGTAATTTATCTGGTAAGTAAGAATTATCTGGTTATTTGAATATTATCACCAAAATGCTTAAAAAATTTAGTTATCGGCCTAGTTGGATATATATATATATATATATATATATATATATATATATATATATATATATATATATATATATATATATATATATATATATATATATATATGTATATATATATATATACATATATATATATATATATATATATATATATATATATATATATATATATATATATATATATATATATATATATATATATATATATATATATATGTATATATATATATGTATATCTATATATATAAAAATAAGTTGTCTGTCTGTGGATGTGTGGATGGATGTGTGGATGGATGTGTCAGGTGACGTCACCTGAAAAAACTGGATTAGGTGACGTCAAAAATGAAAAAACTAAAAAAAGGCAAAAACTACAAAAAAAACTAAAAACTAATAAAAAAAATAAAAAAGCTAAAAAACTAAAAAAACTATAAAGGTAAAAACCAATAAAAAACTAAAAAAAAAACTGAAAAAACTAAAAAAAGGCAAAAACTACAAAAAAAAACTAAAAACTAATAAAAAAAGTAAAAAAGCTAAAAAACTAAAAAAACTAAAAAAACTAAAAAAAGGTAAAAAACTAAAAAAAATAAAAAATAAAAAAAAACTAAAAAAAAGGAAAAAACTGAAAAATAAGCTAAAATAAAGGTAAAAACCAATAAAAAACTAAAAAAAAAAAGGAAAAAACTAATAAATGACGACACTCAAAGAGAAAGCGACCAGGACAAAAAACTAAAAAAAAAAAGGCAAAAACTACAAAAAAACTAAAAACTAATAAAAAAAATAAAAAAGCTAAAAAACTAAAAAAACTAAAAAAAGGTAAAAAACTAAAAAAACTAAAAACTAAAAAAAAACTAAAAAAGGTAAAAACTAAAAGAACTAAAAAAGAAAAAAATAAATGACGACACTCAAAGAGAAAGCGACCAGGACAAAAGGAATGTTCGATTAGCAATCAACAAAGCACCGGGACACAGGGAGTATAAATGACGACCAGGACACAAGTAAAAAAAAAAAATTAACAAAACTAAAAAGAAGGTAAAAACTACAAAAAAACTAAAAAGAAAAAAAAACTAAAAACTAATAAAAAAACTAAAAAATCTAAAAATCTAAATAAACTAAAAAAGAAAAAAAAAGGAAAAAAATAAAGGAGAAAAACAAAACTAAAAAACGAATGTATATACAGACCGGTACACCGGGATACAAATGACGACCGGGACACAGGGAATATAAATAACGACCGGGACACAGGGACACAACTACAACGGGGACACCGGGGGAAACAGGGGGATATAAATGACGACCGGGACAAAAAAACTAAAAAGAAATAAAAACTAAAAACTAATAAAAAAAACTAAAAAATCTAAAAATCTAAATAAGCTAAAAAAGAAAAAAAAAAGGAAAAAAATAAAGGAGAAAAACAAAACTAAAAAACGAATGTATATACAGACCGGGACACCGGGATACAAATGATGACCGGGACCCGGGACACAGGGAATATAAATGACGACCGGGACACAGGGACACAACTACAACGGGGACACCGGGGGAAACAGGGGGATAACCTGACAATCTATTTATATGCAAAGACAATGGGACAGCAAAGAATGTTGTATATTCGCAAGTTTTACGTAGTTAAAACCATATATATATATATATATCTATATTCACAGGTGGGACATAGGGACACAACTACAATGGCGCGTAACTATTATGGCGCGTAACGACTTACGCGCGCGGGGGGGCTTGGGGGGGGCGCGAAGCGCCCCCACCAACTAGGTGTTGGGGTGGCGCGAAGCGCCACCCCAACAGCTAGTATATATATATATATATATATATATATATATATATATATATATATATATATATATATATATATATATATATATATATATATATATATATATATATATATATATATATATATATATATATATATATATATATCAGTGCTGTCACTTACTTTAAGTACTACTTAAGTAAAATTTACCATTACTTGTACTTGATACTTAAGTAAGATTACGAAATACTTATTACTTAAGATACTGTTAATGTACTTATTTTTCAAATACTTTACCTTTGACATGAGAATTGTGTGTGTGTGTGCTTTGGCAATGTATAAGAAAACATCACCTTTAGATTTAGAGTAAACTCAGATATAGGCTTCCATGCCCTATTTTTGGATGTGAAATAAGGTATTTGTTTTTGACAAAAAAAAATACATGATTAACACTTGGTTTAATTTTGTTTAAAAGTTATATAATAAGAAATTGAAATTATTTCACAGTTCACTGGTCGACAGTGAGCTAATATACCTTGTTTTGTGCTAATACTGTAGTCCATTTGGGTTTATATTTGTGACATTAGTGTTTAAGTTTTGTCATCTTCTCAACTGAACTAGATTTCTACCATTTCATCATCTTCAGGACCATATAATTGATAAAACTACTGAAGCTATGAATCTTTGCCCATCTAAATGTTGTCTACAATAAACAAGTCTAGGGAATCTTAGCTGGATCCAGTGCAGTGGTATTTTGTCAAATTCATTCCAGCAAATTCAGGTATTCAGACGAATCTTACTTCAGATTTGCCACTCCATTCATAAGTTAAAGGCCCTACTAAATTAAAGGAAAACTTAACTTTCTTAAAACTTGAAACCCTCTCCCCCTCTCCCTATTTAAGATAGGGTTTGTGATACCTGAACTTGATATGAGCCCTGATCTTAGGCATCTTTGGTTTAGTTTCCATTCGGATCCGTTACTCCATTTGCAAGTTATACTAGATTAAACAGAAAATTGAATAACCATCTTTCTTTTCATTTTAGTGTCTTTGTACTGTAACTGAAAATGTACTGCATTTGTGTTTCTGACCCCTCCTTTTCCCCTCTTTCCTTATGGTTAAACCTGTGTTTGCATGTTCATATAGGGTGAAAATGGAGTAGGGAAATATCCTCTTGAGAGTGATCAAAGGAGCTTCTTCCTCCTAAAAAATCAAAGATTCTTGCCTAGAGATGTACTTTGTTATCCCCCCTCCCATGGTCAGAACTAAGTGCAGGTTTGTTGCGGACGCATCAGTTTTCATCCACAAGGGGATCAGAATGTTTTCATTAAACAGGTGGAGGGTTAGAATTGAAAACAAGCACATAATTGAAACACATTTTTCCAGTTCTCCCAGAGAATGGGGCTCTTTTGACTAGCTAGCTGGAGAAGTCTTATTTCCCTACCCATATACGTATGTATATATATAGGCATAATTATACCTTTGCACAAGGGCGATCTCTCTTCCCTCACCTTTCTGAGACGGGTTGAAAGTGTCGCCCAAGTAAAAACAGACCAAATGGTGGCCTAATTCTTCATTTCGATTCCCTTCCTATTATAGGCTATATATGTGTGCATAGGCTATAGATATATGGAAAAAAACATAAAATGACATTTTTTTTCTTTCAGTTCAATTTGAGTTTCTTTGGTTCTTGATTTTAACTTTTGATTTACGCTCAATTTTTATTCTAGGAATGGCCAAGTACATAGCTCAAATTATAATAGCTGGCTCACAAATTTTTGGACGAGCTTTTGCCAAGGCCATACAACAAGAGTTCCAAGCTAGCCAGCAGGCTGCTTCCCGTGCTGGTGGAGGTCGGGCTGGAGCTCAAAGTGCAGCTGCCAACCTTAAAAGTGGCATGAATCTTGAAGAAGCAAAGCAAATTTTAAATGTAGACAAGCTTGATCCTCAGCTTATTCAAGAAAGATATCAGCATTTATTTAGCATTAATGAAAAATCTAAAGGTGGATCATTTTATTTGCAGTCAAAAGTATACCGTGCCAAAGAAAGGTTGGATGAGGAGTTAAGGCTTCACACTGAAAAACAACAAGAGACTTCTTCAAGGAAAACTTAGTTAAGAACAGTTAATTGTAGGTTTTGAACTACTTTGAAGTTATTTTTCAAAGTTAAAAGGAATCAGTTAAATGTGATGAGCTTATTTCAGTCAAATATATTTTTAAATCTTGTAGTATTGTTTTGAAGTCCTTTATTTTTAAGGTTGGTTGTTGCATAATTTACTAATAATCTTTGGCATATTTTAGTTAAACAAATTAACAAAAAATTTGCAAAATAACAAATAAAAAATTAGATTGAAATGAAACTTTCTTTTTCAGTTAGCTTATTCATCACCTTATTGAGTATTCTGAAATAAATAATGAATAAATAATTGAAATAAATAAGTTGTTTTATAAGGCTGGCTGATTAAATAAGCTGAAAAGCTGACTGATAAATAAGGTAATTTAAGAAAATATATATTCCAAATTATGTACTAGTCAAACTTGATTACAATGAGAGATTGACTGAATATATTCTTTTGAAAGGATTGAAAGGATATTCGTTTGAAGAATTGACTGAATATATTTTTTTTGCATTCCTATTTTAAGCCATGTTAATAATCCTAGGTGAAAATGTTGGTTTATTTACCTAGAATATAAAAACAATTTTAAATGCAACAGAGGATACAATCAGAGGCAACGCTATTGCGTTGCCTGCAGCAAAGGTCATATAGAATCAAAATTATATATTGTTTTGCCCTCAGAGGAACTTCATATAGGAAGGGTGGTTGTATTAACTACGGAGGGGGTTCTTTTGATCGGAAAATGAAAGTTCTAGTTCTCTTTTTAAGAGTTAAAAGTATTCAGAGGGTGACTATCCCCCTCACGCCCCTTTTTCCCAAAATGCATCTGATAGAATTTTTGGGATGGCCATTTTTTCAAAATGGCCATCCCATTTTGAAACCTGGGTTAAGTGCTGTAAGTTATGCCTTGGAGGTATATAAGTTATATAGAAGGGATGGTCGCACGAACTTTTGAGGGGGCTCATTTGATTGAAAATTGAAAGTTCTAGTTTAATTTTTAAGTCAAGAAAATGATCGGGGGTAACTGCCCCACCTCTGCTGCATTTTCTCCAAATGCATCCGATAGGAATTCTGAGGTAATCATTTTGTTCAAAATAATCCAAGTATATTATAACAAACCTCCAGTGTTGACACCACCCCCGGGAGCAAGGGTTGCAAGTTATGTCACGGGGACATGTAAGGTTTTTATGGAAAAGGTGAAGGACGATACTGTGCTAGACGCTTAAAGTCCGAAGTTGGGTGCTGATCTCCGTTTCAAGGCCCTTCAGCTAGGAAGTGCAATGGGGGAGGGGGCTGGAGCCAGCCATTCTGTGCTTTCGCATACCCTTCCAGCCTACCTCCCCCAGATTTCCCGAGGCAACCATATAGAGCTGGGTCGACTCTGGCTGAGCTTACAGAGTCACGCCACTGACCCCAGTCCTAAACCAATTAACCGGCCACACTAGGAATCGAGCTTTTTTCCTTTGCACAAAGGATTTCAAATCCAGCTTGCCAACCACTCGGCTAAGTGGCTGTGCGCTGGGTTGGGGATCCTTTGTCCGAGGAGCATGGTTTCAATTCCTGTCGTGGCCGGTTATTTGGTTTGGGGGGGGGGTCAATGGCGTGACTCTGTAAGCTCAGGCAGAGTCAACCCAACTCTAAACGGGTACATGGATGAATCTGGGGAAAGTAAGCAGGAAGGGTGTGCGAAAGCACAGGATGGCTGGCCCCCAACTCTCGTTGCACTTCCTGGCTGAAGGGTCACAAAACAGAGATCAGTACCGCCGGTTTGGACTTTGAGGGTATAGTGCCGCCATAGATAGATACATAGATACATGTTTATTAACAACAAGAATTAAACCATATAAACAAACAGCGCAAATGCCTAATGGCATACTTAAGTTCGTGGTATATCACCAAAAAAAAAACCGTCATCACTTCAAACTAATGTGCACTTCTTACGGAATCCAAACTTCAACACTCACAACGGAAAATATTACGGGAAACCACGGGCCATACTCACTTACTTTTCAACCACTCAGTTAGGACGACTCACTTAGCCGCCTTTTCCTTTTATGGAAAGGGTGGATGTACTAACTTCGGAGGAGACTCATTTGATTGGAAATTGCAAGTTCTATTTCCCTTCTAGAAGTCGAAAGTGATCAGAGGGCAACTAGCTCCCCCAACGTCCTCTTTTCCCCGAATGTATCCGATCGAATTTTGAGATAGTGCTTTTGTTCAGAATAATCCAAAGATCATAAGATAATACCTTTGGGGTTTACACCATCCCCAGAACCTAGGGCAAAAGTTGTAAGTTTTACTTCAGGGTCATGTTAGGTTCTTATGGAAGGGGTGGTCATATAAACTTTAGAGGAGGCTTATTTGATTCGAAATTGAAATTTATACTTCCTTTATAAGAGTCAAAAGTTTTTGTAGGATAAGTAGCTCCAATCAACGCCCTCTTTTCCTCAAATTGATTTGAAACAAAAGAGGATTTATTACGAGCAATGAAGTCCCCGTTAGTGATCGGTTTTGGACGATTCCCTAATCAAGAGTTTTGTTTCTACCCTTCGATGTTATAAATGCCAATCATGCGAAAATATTTCGTGTGCATGTATGAACGGAATCCGTTGTTCCGCCTGGGGTGAAAAAGGTCACGGAAGTTCTCAAGTCATCCGTGTTACAGTTATAAATGCCCTATTGCACATGCTCTGCTGAAAGGTAAATCTGGCACAAAATGAGGTTCAGCTGTCGAATTTTGTCATGGAACATCAATGAAAAGTTTCTGTCGAATCCCTATTCTTTCGTAGTTATTGCAGTCCCATGACCTAGTGCTGATTCAGCAGCATTTCCTGTCACAGTAATTCTATACCTTGAGCTACATCAGGTATTTTTTCTCAATCCCTAGTGAAACCAAATACCCGTTAATACGAATTATATTATAAATATTTTCTTTTGTACCTATTTCAAGGAATAAAATGAAAATTACAATGAAATAAAATGTTGCACTAAAGTGCTTTCAGCACCTTAGTTTATCAACATTTATCAATTTAGTTTATAAAAATCAAACATTTAGTTTAAGTTTATTAGTTCTTTCCAGAAAGGTTCAAGATAAAGTACTTTTTATTGTTTCCTCGGCATTTATGCATGTCTTGCATAAGGTATTTCACGGGTTCTTTTCGAGAGCCCTTGGATTTCACACTCTATTGAGAGATAGAGTGTTCCTTGCGACATTGTGTAGACCATTTCTCAAACCCTTTGTCTTGTAAACATATGCTTTCGTGAGAGACATGATTCTACCCTGGTTTTAGACCCCCCCCCCCTCCAACCTCTCGCTGCTAGACAGGGAATGTTACCTGGGAGACATATTCCCCCTGCCTCACGGCGAACATAGGCATTCCATCGCTCCGGAGGGGGGATCACTATGAAGCAGGTTCAATCCCTTTATTCCGACCACAAATCCTATTCAGCAGGTCCACTCTTTTTTGTGTGGCTATACTGTCAGAAATTTTACTTCCCAAGCCTGCCGCTAGGAGCATTCGTGATAATAGTGTTTTCATGTATGCAAACATATTTCATCTAATCTTTAACCTCATTAGACTGTTTTCTAGACTCATCTTTGACAAATTCGGTTTAGTTTAAAAAGGTCTGTCGTGTGTTAATATGGATGAACATATTGAATTATATATTAAATATCTATATTTATAATTTATTTAAATATTTATATTTAATATTTTAATTTAATATAATAATATTTATATTTAATATTTAATATATTTGATATTTATATTTATATTTAAATATAAACATATTAAATATCTTTTTACTGTATAGCTCTTTCAGTTGTTTCGTCCGAACACCTAAAGAAAATTTTCACTGAACTCTTCTCTATCCTACCTTTAACCTTTCTTAAGGTCCATCCTTTTTTTATTACATCTTAATGTCCAGTTGAATTTTACCAGTGCCCCGATCTTCGCAGAGGTCTCAAGCTTTACCGGGTAACTTTTTTTTTGGGGGGGTGCGCTCTAGGAGAGTAGTACCGTCAGGGTCGTATCCAGTTTTTTGGGTTTGGTGAGGAGGTATTCTTGTTCCGAGAAAGGAGGTACAAAAACCTCGAATTTTTAAAACGATTATTTTACTATATTTAAACATTTTTTTCATCTTATTGTTTTCTTAGGGAAAGGGCGCGTGGCTTTTCATCCCATTTCAGGATCTTTTTCACCTTTCAGGGGGATTTCGTTAGCAGCCCCACTTTTTTTTGGTAGGTAGTTCCTGGAGTAGTTCAAACATATATCACTCTATTCTCGTAATTTTCGGTGGATTATTTGAAATATGTAGAAATTCCGGCATTTTTGCAAGGTTCTATTAATGATCTACGTCTACTCAAGACTTTCTATCTTATCAATTTCAATCAAACTTTTTTTGTTAAGGTGACATGAGTCAAGGGGGTGGGGACATAGATGGGGTAGGTTTTACCTATGAACTAGCAGTGTTCAAACTTTCTTTCGATTTTTCTTTTTTTTTATTTTGTGTTACGACCCTAACGTTGTTCGAATTAGAAGTTTTATTTTACATTTTCATTGGGGGGATCTTCAGATTCCCTGATATGGTGCAGCTTTTCTATAGCATTTTCTTGCTAAGCGTTATCTGTTCATGTATCTAAGATTTGACGTCGAAATTTTCTTCTTCCAAAGACAGAATTTTTACTTTCAACGCTCACTAGCACATGTCGTAATTATGTCAAATTTGACGGGATATCAATTTAGTGTTTCTACAAAGGTGTTTTAGATTTAGTGTTTCTACAAAGGTGTAAGATTTACACAAAATCTTACAAATGTACAAATCTTTCCAGATTTTCTCAACCTCATAGGCGTGTAATACCTTCCAGATGTTACAATGACGGAGGTTATCTCGAATTTTAGGGCGTTACATGGAGGGTGGTGGTCATGGAATTTGAGTTTTTCATCATATTTCAAGGACGACATTACATGAAGAGATAGGGAACTTTTTTTCTTGGACTACATTTTTAGTGTATTTTCTATATGCATATGCTAGACACTAAGGCGTTTTACAATAAACCTGTTTGAGTTCAACCTTCTTTGGCTAAGACCTTTTTTGCTTAATATTCTGAAGGTTTTAATCAGTTTTTTCTATGTTTTAAGATTTGTTTCATTATTTTCTCGTTGACCGACCGACAGTCAACTGCTCTCGAAAAGAATCTGTAAAATACTCTGTGTGGGATATGCATAAACCCGAGAAAATAATAAAAATATGAAAAAAATCTTAAAAATATAGAAAAAAAATCGGTTAAAACCATCAAAATATAAAGTAAAAAGACTTAATTAAAATAAAGCTGAACATAAAAGCCTTCTGAAATTAGTGACAGCCAAGACCTCTCGAAAAGAACCCGCAAAATACCTTGTGCGGGATATGCATAAACCAGAGAAAATAATAAAAATATGAAACAAATCTTAAAAATATAGAAAAATTCGGTTAAAACCATCAAAATATAAAGTAAAAAGGCCTAATTCAAATAAAGTTGAACTTAAAAGCCTTCTGAAATTGAGTGAAATCCAAGGGCTTTCGAAAAGAACCTGTGAAATACCTTGTGCAGGATATGCATAAATCCCGAGGAAACAGTAAAAAGTATGAAACAAATCTTAAAAATATAGAAAAAATTGGGGTAAAACCATCAAAATATTAAGTAAAAGGCCAAATTCAAAGAAAGTTGAACTTAAAAGCCATCTGAAATTGATAGACAGCCAAGACCTCTTGAAAACAACCTGTGAAACATTCTGTGCGGGATGTGCATAAACCTGTAAAAATAATATAAAGTATGAAATAAATGCTAAAAATACAGAAAACAAAATCGGTTAAAATCATCAAAATACAAAAAAGAGCATAATTCAAAGAAAGATAAACTACTCTTTATTTGTCTTACTTTCTCTTTGGCGACTCAATTTTACAGGTGGAGATGTTCATGGAAATTGTCCGGAGAAAATTTTCAGCGCGGTTGAAACTGTCTAGGGGATATTTCGATGGGGTGAGGGATTTTCTACGGGGGCAATTCTCCATGGGGACATTTTTTTGTGGTAGAAATTTTCAATGGGGAATTTTTCGCGGAAGAAACTTTCCATCGGAATGTGGGATTTCTGGGAAAATTTTTCCACAGAAAGGGGGATTTCCGGCATGATTTGAAAAGCGATCAGAAATTAAATAAAAAACAAGTCTTTTTTATATTGAAAGCAGGCAAAAGAGAATTTTCCTTGCAGAAATGCCCAAGAAAATTTTCTGGAGAATTTTCGGTGAGGATGGAACTGCCCGGGGGATTCTCAGAGAGGGCAGAATGGTCCGGGAGAAATTTTCCAGGGGGATTTACACGGGATGAATTTTTCGTAGGGGCCAATTTCCATCACGGAAAGGCGAATTCCCTGAAAAAATTCGAGAAATCATCAGAAATTGCATAAAAAAGTTTTTTTTTAACTTGAAGTAACAGCAACATTAAAACTTAAAACAAACAGAAATTAGTCCGTATATGAAGAGGCTACTCCCTCTTTAACACCTTGCTCTTTACGCTAAAGTTTGACTTGTTGTCCAAATTCTTTAATAACAACTCCTGAAATGCAAGAGCCCTTTATTCGGAATAAGAAGCTTTTAAAAGTACTTAAAAACTTCAGCGTGAAGAGCAGGATATTTAGGGGGGACACCCATTCTCATGTTTGGTATGATTTCTGTTCCTTTGAAGTTTTATTGATAGTCCTTACTTTCAGCTGTAAAAACTTTTTTTTTAAATCAATAGTAAAGGCAATTTACCGCTATATAGGCCCAAGAATCGTGAATAGCTAATTGTTAAGATAAGCATTATGTGAATTGAGTGGTGTGGAAGAGGAGCGTGCCCCTTGCGATTTAACACTATGACGAGTTTGGAGTAGTTTTAACAGTTCTGGGTACCACGTCCATCTTCAGAAGGGACCTTTTGTTGAGGTAAATCCGTTTTTTTTCAGTCTTTTAACGATTTCAATCCTGTTTAAAACTGTGCGTTTAAAAATCATATCCTCTTTCCTATTCTAGTTTAGTTAATTACCTTGCTTCGTTCTCACAACCAATCAGAAGTGACAAAGTTGATCACGTGACAGTGGTTAAGAATAAACTAGCTTTGTAAATTTGTTGGGCAATGAGGATTTATTAGCAAAAGGTTGACAAAAGCAAAATAGTTGCAAAACTATAGCCAAAGTTACGTCTTCAAAATTGGAAGATTCGTCCACCAACTCTGAAAGTAAAAACAAACTATTTATTAGATAAGGTTTTAGTGACACGGGTCATGAATACACTTCAAGAACGCAAAACTTATGCGTCAATCGAAGTTTTTGAAAAATGCCTTTTTTGATATGTTCATTGGAAAAACAGGTATCCCCCACTTAGATTTGACGAGTACGTTTTCGTGAATCGGCACCACTCCCTGAATGGCGACTGGTAACAATGAAGAGTTTCTTAAGAGTTCATTACCACCTCTAATTATGACTAGCTCTATTGTTTCTCTTTTAAATGAAAATAGCGTAACTATTTTCTAGTTCTCAGTACAATTTTCAATAACTATCATTTAATGCTATCTGGACCAGTAACTTTATTTGCCTTTGCGATTTTATATTCGTGCTCGTTTCTTCTGGCGGCAGAAGATTGAAAACAGTTAGATAATCTCTTATTATAAGAGACATCAGGATGTTTTTAGATCCTTGCCGGAATTAGAGAACGTGAACGACAAAGAATAACGCTCGGCCGATCTCTTGAAAGATGCTGCAATATTGAGGTCGTCCCTTGCAGATTTTAGGTCAAAACAGTGAAGACGCACCGTTGTTACCTTACGCCCTAGCCGGCGTGGGAAAATCTAATTCTTTCTTCTTTTGAAGTGATGTCATCGCCAGGTTGAAATATTAATATTAATGAGATACTGAATTTATAGATTGTCAGCTAATCTGGTGTCATCTGATCAAAATGTGGCATTTGAACAAGCCTTCTTAATTTCAAAGACCCTGTATGAGAACAAGTTTTATTTGCAGAGGGTGAAGATCAGATTTTAGGCTAGTTTCTGGCAGCCATTTTGATTGCATCCAATGCGTATCATGAGTTCTGCCATCCCACATACAGTAATAATACAGCATATCCACGTGGTTTGAAATGTAGGAAGAAGGCCCTTTTATAGTCGAGATGATCCATTCATGCTCATGATCCATTAAAACAAATCAATGGTTCCGTTGAGCCTTTCCTGTTCTTCCTGCCAACAAACTGAATTGTCTATTGGATTACGGCAAACAGATTTTCATGGTTCAGGAGGACATCCTGAAAGCTTCATTTCGAGCTATCCATCAGTTTGAAAATTATCCTAAGAACTCCTCCTTCCTTAAATTTTGGCAGTGTTCACCTATAATAAACTTAACTTTAAATCTTGAAATAAATCACTGCCATCAATGGCGGATTTCCTTTCGCGAATTTCTTTGTTTCTTAACTAGGGTTACACTAATACATTGAAAAAATGTATGTAAAGCTTCAAAATATAGTAGTGAAAAATAGTAGACTTCAGTTGAAAAAAGACAAGAAAAACACGTGCCTAAACTGTCTTTATATTGTATGTAGGGCTTAAACTTCCTGAAACGTATTTTCCATGTTTTAAATATCAGAGTTTTTTCTTCTTCTTACGGTCTGATAGAGGGGGAGGAGACTAAAATTAAGTCAACTGATAGTGACAAAATTTGTATATAAGATTTTGGTCCGCTTGTAGGGTTTAATGTTAATAAAGCCTATTCAAAGCTGTTAAATATGTAATCTCGGAATATATAAAAAGAATTATTCTGCGAAACCAAGCAAATATTGCAATTTCTAATTTCCCAGCAAAGGAAAAGAAAATATTACAGATAGTTCCGATTCGTGAATTATAGCTGTTAGTAGTATTAGCATCTTTTTCTGTACAACTTTACTGTGAGTAAAGTTTCTTCTGTGAAGGAGGAAGAAATAAAGATGTTCAGCAAAATAAAACAAAATTTATAAAAGTGGCAAGAAGCCCGGTGATTTTTCTACGATTACCAAAAAAGTGATCTCTAGATGTAAAAATACCACGTCTATTGATATCTGTTACCAGACCCCCCCCCTAAATCCTACTACTGATACATCTGATAGCATCGGAGTATATTACTTCTTAAATTAGATTTGAACAACTTTACCAGTGAGTAAAAGAGATATGAGAACCACGTTTATTGACTTTTTCTCATAAATGTAGCATTTGAGTCTTTCATCAGGACTTTGCTACCTTTTGCTACTCTACGTACGACTCAGGCTTTTTAAAATGATGTCAATCCAGACCTCAGACTTTTTAAAACGATGTCAATATCATTATTGGATAAATTTATTCTACAAAGAATTGAAAAGATTAAACTTTAGAATTTCTAAAAATAAATACCTGTGAAAATACTCATGCAAATAGGTTGTCTTGGTATTCACTCATTTGAGTGTAGCCTCTGTCGGCTCTTTTGAAATGAAATATCTTATTTCACTCTAATCATACAGGGGTTACCCAAAATCACTGTTGGTGGATTAAAAAATGTATACTAATTACGTAGTAAAGTCTTCACAAGCGCACTAGTACATTTACAGAGGAGAGTGTCTCGGTACACACTTGGGGAATATGATTATTTTTATAACTTCCCTGTATTAGCTCATCTATTTCTTGTTAATTTGACAAAATCCCCCATCCCACAAAATTAAAAAAGAAACTGACAATACCCACTGTATTATGTCACAATTATTCACTGGCAGGAATATTTGTCCCCAGTCAAATCGTTTACTGTATAGTATTTAAAAAAAAAAACAACAAAAAAACAATCAAAGCTCAAAGGTTGTACAATTCCAAACCGATTTACACGAATAGCGAAGACTGAAGTGAGCGTATCCGACATTTGTTTTAGAATATAATATTTCCTAGGGATATTTAGCATAAAACTATGTGATTTGGCTACTAAAATAAATACTATTTACAAATCAAAACAGGAATATCACGAGGTAAAAATCGATCTTACAAAAAATGCAGGATTTAGAATTAATAATCGATGTCTTATTTTCACTAATAGCTGCCTAAAGAAACTTAGTTTATTTCTTCACTGTTTGAATACTATTCATGTTCAATTGATTCTGCCTTTCTACCTCAATTACAAGTCTCAATTTCTTTAGTTACATAGCAGAATTTTTGGCAACACCTCTGGTTTTGGCTTCTAGCACTTGCTTAGGTCCTGAAAAATGTCCTCAAAAGAAACAAGGTTAAGATCTTTCATGATAATATCTAAAGCAGTGGCGTAATTTTGCCAAAATCCTGGGAGCTATGAGGGGGGGGGGGGTTTAGTTGGAGCCAATTTTCCGAAATCAAGTGAAAAATGATAGTAAAAACTAAAAATAAGCCATTAAAGGCATTATTTAGTACTATAAAGCGCCGTAACTGAGACTTCGGTTAAGTACCGTAAACCAAGGTCTGGGAGCAGGGTTGCCAACCAGCACACTTTTCGTATGTAATGCATTCTTTTTTTTTTTTTCATTGCACTCTTTCACGCCATGGACCAGATTTGTACTCTTTTTGTCCATTATTTGCTCTTAGCACTCTTATGAAATGATGATAGAAAAAGTGAAGTCAGCTATGTTTCACGACTATTTACTTGGACCTCTTATATTCTTTTCAAAACATTTGGATAAAATAGAGACAAAACTTTAACTAAACAATTGGTGCAGTCAACTATAGTTCAGTTAAAGATCCATGCAATCAAAATAAACACCTGCAAATTTCCAGCAGAGGACTGCCTTTTCAACTAAAAAAAAATGATAATCATTGTCAAGCCCATTATTTAGAGATTGATTTAAGTAGGGAGTCTTCCTAACTTTATTTTAAATATATTTAAAAAAATTTAAGGTAATATGTTTATTGATCGAAGGATAACTGATAATTATTTTTAAATGGCGAAAAAGTAGTTAAAACAGTGAAGGGGGCTTCGTGCATGGTTGGTGCCGCGCACGCGCAAATTTTTTGACTTAAACTCTTTTTTAACAACTTGCATTCTTTTTTGGCTCTGATTTGCACTTTTTTCTGGCGTCGGCAGTTGGCAACCCTGTCTGGGAGGGGTAATTTTAAAGAAACTGCTATACATTTTTGAACAACTGTGCATTTTTAAAGACAGTTTCAAGTTATCCATACTTTCATGTCTTTGGTGGTGATCTGGTGGAACTTTGAATTAGTCAGGGCTATCTAATTATCTGGTCTTGGGGTATTAGCAACACTTTGGGCTATTATCCACACTTTCATGTCTTTGGTAGGGATCTGGTGAAACTTTGAATTAGTCAGGGGTATCTAACGCGATCTTCTAAATAAAGACACAAAAACAACTTGCACTATTACCAATCTATAATTCAAAAGCTGGGGAAAAGTGGACATAATTTCAAAGTCACAAGGGGAAGTTAATAAGCCCCAAATCAGACAAAAAACAAGACATGCACAATATAAACAGTAAAAAACTACGATATTCAACGTTAAATTTTTGATTTTCAGGAACACCACACATAATTGAGAGATTCTATATTTTCTTAAAATCCAAAAATGTGTCCTGTTCCCGCAACAGCAGTTAGTAGTACATTCGATGGGTATTAAAAACTGATAAGAGGAAATTAAAATTCGTGAAAATAATAATCAACCTCACATAGCATTACCCAGCACAATTTGAATTACAAAAACCACAGTTACATTTGCATTTTAATTCACATTTATTCTCTTTATTTATCCCTGCTCTACATTTGTTTGAAGATGAACGAATCATTTTGGCGAAAAGGCCGAAAAATGTCATGTTTGTAGACTTTTCTGGAATTTTTTTTAAATACATTCTTTACCTAACCCGTAACTGTTCTATGTTGAATGAAAGAAAGTTTAGAACAAAATAAACTGCCAACTCTCAGAGAATTTTACGTTTTATCCAAATAAATCGGGAGCTTTAATTACAACGCTAATGTTTGCGAATTAAATTAAGCTTTCGAATTTGGTCTGCAGGGTAACGCTATACTTTCAATGGCGCTAGTTGTGTTTATTCCGATTAGACTTGTTAAAGTACTAAAGCTACCTCTCCAAGGAGTTTCTTATACCCTTCGATTACATTCACAGGGACAAACGAGGAATGTTAGAATTAGAAAACACGTTTCTCATACGAGTATAATCCGTGAACGCCACCTTCGTACTGAGCTGCGGCAGTGCGCTTCTCAAATTTCAATTCGCCGCAGTACATCATAGCTCTGCAAAATAAAAAGCTTCATAAGGAAACAAATTTGCATATTGTATATACTTAAGTATTTGCGTATACGGGCTTCACGCATTTGGTCAGCATTATCAGCATTAGAATCAGTGACTTTCTTCAATTTAGTTGAAACATAAACCTAAGATATAAATTTGAAACTACTTTTGGCTTATCGCAGAGATATTTGATTAACTATTGTATGCATTCCCGTAATCAAGCAGTCTGACTGTGTGTATAAAAAAAATTTTCCGGGGATCGTCATCAAAATTTCTTCTAGGCATCAATCTACGTTGATGTCATTAATATCAACTCCATTATTTGAGTAAATCCACACCCAGATAAAGCAAAACAAATAAAGTTTTTTTTCGAAGAATTCGTAAAAATATAAGTGAAAACAAAACAAAATTAAACTGCGCCCAAGCAGGGAGGATAACCCTTCCGATGGATCAATCACTGCCCTCGTCAAATGATGTCTCTTCAATTAAACTTATTAAGATTCTATAATCATTAAATGTTTGAACGATCTAGAAAATATGAA
Organism: Artemia franciscana; assembly: GCF_032884065.1. Taxonomy (NCBI): domain Eukaryota; kingdom Metazoa; phylum Arthropoda; class Branchiopoda; order Anostraca; family Artemiidae; genus Artemia; species Artemia franciscana. The sequence continues at coordinate 35,940,005 of NC_088875.1, forward strand.
GCTAAATCAGAAATATATATATATATATATATATATCCCCAAAAATTTTGGGGGATCAAAACCAGGTATGAACCCCCCTCTCCTGGATATGGCCTTGATCATGGAATTTTTTTACACTTTTTTCTTTAATTTCTTGTAACCGCTTTAAAATCTGATTTCAAATTCAGCCCACATAGGTACGATAAATGTAAAGTTAAGTCATTTTGTGAAAGGGACTGTGTTGTGTGTTTTTTGGCACAAAATGATGTTTTGAGTTTTTTCTCAAAGTTTTATCATCGTATTTTCGAAATTTAATTCTTTAAATACTTTGTTTAGGAGGCGAACTCGATAAAACATAATACAGAGAAAGGCGACAAAGAATACACATTGCTCGCTTTTGTTTCTATTTACCTGTAGGGATTTTGGAAATTTTGCACTTCGCTGTTTGCTTATATTTTTGAGTATAATGAGTGCATTTGATAATGTTATAGTTTGAAATATTTAACTGCAATTACAGCAGAATAGACTTGGTCAAATTTACTTAAAAAAAAAGAAAAAAGAAACATTAGTCAATTCTTTTAACTCAACATTGCGTCATGCCTGAACATGCACATACATATCAACTTATTTCAGTGGGCTGATGACTTTAAAATTTTGACATTTCGAGGGTGGGAAGGAACAGACCCACACACCACTCTTCCCGTGTATGCAAATGTACCCAACTTATTATTAGGCAACCATAAATAATATTTACTGTATTATTTTAATGGCTATACGACTAAATGTCAGTTTACAATGGGATTTTGCTAAAATAGAGATTAAACTGGTGTTAATTTGAGCCAATCAATTCTTCCCAGAATTTTTCAGCCAATCAGATAACATTATGAAATATTTCGTTGCTCAAATTTAAGCTGGCTAAAGCTCAGTATTCGTGAAATATCACTGTACCCATGATAGGCAACATGTATACTAACTAACCAAAAAGTACAATGATTCACAGGGCCTAAGGTCTCTATGGAGCAGTCTGAAAACATATATATGAATGATCTATTACCTGAGTTGGGAAAGATTTTGAGCACCGATATCTTGACAGCCGTGTCGAAGTCCAGTTTGTAAATAAGGCAGGAATCGAAGACATGAACCTTTGTCTTGTATTGCTCCACTTACACCCTGAGCTACCTTGACCGTATCTGTCTCTCTATAAGAATTCACATAAAATATTAAAAAGAGTACCGGCATCTAAAATCATGAAAATGAACTTAGCTGGTTTGAAAAGCCTTAAAAATGTAAGTCAGATAGATTTTGCAAAAGCTCAAGTGTTTATTGCATAAAAGAAAAACAATCAATAAAGCACAAGCCCTTCATGCTCAGATACAGTATTTTATAAAGTATTTTATAAATTGATAATCTGGAGTATTGGTGTAAAATATACAGTTAAACATATTCTACATTTTACCCTGATTTCAGATATAAAATGTTTATCAGGATTAAAGCTACCCAGATAATAAAATACGTTACTTAATTTAAGCCAACAGACTATAATATAACCAAACACAAAAAAAAGTGACAAGTATGTAAGTTAACCAGTTTCAAAGCCTCGTAGAGCTTATATTAAATAGGGACGGAAAGTCTTAAAGTTGGAGTCCGTAAGGCAGCAATCAACTTATAATCATAAGGAGTGAGTCTTCTACGCAGAGAAACACTCTTCCAAGGTTGAATACGACGGTATGTACCAAGCACACAAGGTAATAAGCGGTGGGGATTTGGCTCACACACAAGGTAATAAGCGGTGGGGATTTGGCTCAAACTACTAAACTGTCTCATGGCAATGCGAAAAATAACTTTAATTTCAACCAGCCGTATAGAACGCTTTCGTAGAGTTTTGAAATGTGGTGTAAGTGAAATGGGGAGTACGCTGACGAAACTGAAATTAGCCAATTACTTTGGGATCACTGAAGATGTATTACCATATTACGTTTACCAAATACCTTACATCATTGATATACATAACACCAAACATACAAACTGGGGTTGAAAACATAGTACAATTTCTACACTATATGGATAGAAATTTCTTATATTTCCTTTAATGAACATACAACAGAAAATATTCTTAAAAATCTAGGGGGGGGGAAAAGTAATTTTTTGAAATTTTCAATGAAAATGCTATAAAAAAAATTTTCAAAATATAAAGGGGGGAAGGCAACAAAAATCAAGAGGGCGATTGCCCAAGTTTGAAAAGTTGAAAGTAGTAGGTATTTTACACGTTTTCAACGCTGTACTTCGATATACTGGAATACATATAAGTTCTAATGAATACCATTTTTCTTATTGGTTATGTATAAAGATCCCCTAAAGGTGCCTCTTAGTCATCTAAAACATTTATTCTTTAAAGGTAGCTGTGAAAAAACAAAATTCAGCGATTTGAATTATAAAAAAAAACCTAAACTAGGCCATTTCAACGCTACTTAAATTACCAGAGCTAAAAGCTTAAATGGAATGAAGTTTTAGTGCTCTTCTGAAAAGAAAGATGCAAGAGACATTATTTCTGCTGCATACCAGTCATTTCCTCTTTGCATCCACCGAAGATTCTAGTGGCTGGTTTGAAAAGCCTTAAAAATGTAAGTCAGATAGATTTTGCAAAAGCTCAAGTATTTATTGGATAAAAGAAAAACAATCAATAAAGCACAAGCCCTTCATGCTCAGATTCAGTATTTTATAAAGATAAACTTACTTAGTTATTTTGTTTAAGAGAGAGCAAGAATAAAGTAGCCTATTAACATATGACATTATTCAAAGTCTTCTTAAACAGGAGAGGGGCTGTAGCCCGAGGTGTCTGTAGGATCCTCCCTCCTCCATAGATTGTGTATCATTGGGCACATAATCAATTATAAATTTTCAGGGGGGGGTCATAAAATTTCACCGAAAACTTAATTCTACAGGCAAAATGTTTTCTAGACCATTGTTTTGGTGTGTACAAAGAGAGGGTGGCTCCTAAAGAATAGGGTTGTGGTGTGAATAGAGGATTAGTTGGGCAGAATATGGGTGGGAGCGTCTTGTTTCTATAAAAATAGTATAAGTCAAAAAGCGCCATCAAGTTGCCCAATTTGTAAATTGGCAGAATATAGATGGGATTCTTTTATTTTTTAGAAAAAAAAGAAAGTTTTGAAGTGAAATTACAGCATTTAAATGACGTTACGTGAATATAGGATTTCACGAGCAATTAAAGCATTTACATTATTTATTTACAAAGTCATGTCCGTGGACACTAGTAAAACAACTATTGCATTGATGTAACCATAGTAAACCGCAGGAATTTACCAAGCTTTCTCAGAAGTCTGTATGTAACGCATATACGCTTTGAACTATTAATTTATCTCTAGAAATCTCTATATTCTGCGAACAGAACTACACATGGCATAAGCCTTGATGCGTCTTAGAAAGGAAGCGGCCTCCCCTCACCTCTGAGTAAATTTTAGGAACACTTTTGAAAACAACGAAAGGAACTACTACTACTGCTACCATTAACTCGTTCGTAATCTCAATTCTACCATGTACAAAGCTTCTGCTTAGAAAAATTCTCTCCCAAAAATGCCCCCCAAAAAATCTTCAAAATGTGCTAATATAAGGGTTAAACACTTTGTTCATAAAGAGCCACGCTGGGTACCTCATTCCTAAAGTTCTTCTAGACAATGTCTCATCAAGTAAATCATCCTCTTGTTTCTTTAGTGTGCATATGGTGCTTCTTCTATTATTAAAAATATCAAAAAAGCAAAGAGCTATAGAAACAAAAACGGTTACATACGAGTGAAAGTAGCGATCCGACGCGGAACCTTTTCCATCTCTCTTTTCCATGGCCTCCAGACTTCCCATTCCTCTATATTTTTTCAGACGAACGCCATCTGCAAAGAAGTATTCACCAGGGGACTCGCTAGTGCCAGCTAGCATTGATCCCATCATCACTGAAAATAATGAAATTCTGATTTAGATTCAATTAAAGAATAATTTGAAACTACGAGAAGATATATTTGAGATTATAAGAAGCACCAACAACTCCTCAAAAATGAGGACAAACCGAAACTAACTACACCCTTGTAACTACCAATGTCAAAACACCAAGCTAAAGACTTAAAGACATCCTCCCTACTCCATGAATAACAAAGAAGATAACGTTTTGCATCTTTTGTTCTTCTTCTTTTTCGAATTGTAAAAAAAAATTTAACACATCGAATTACAATATTTAAAATTGGGAACTTAAAAGCGGGATAAAACAGTGTATTTTTAGAAGGATTCGAAGCTTTATGAATTTGTTTCTCTTTTTTCAATTCCGCAATTGTTGTTAATTATAAACAAGCGATTCGCATGATTCGGCCCACAAAACAAGAAGGCAATACTTCAGATTATTCAGAAACCGTATTGTTTAAGGAGAGTAAAGCCTGTAGCCTTTCATATTTTCACAATTCTAATGAAACGTAGGAATAAGAATTTGCACATCTCCCCAAAGAATTTTCGAAGATTTACATAAAAACACATTTTAAAAATAATTTTTTTAAATTAAGTCCAACTTCATTTTTTTTTAGCGATTCCATCGATTTGTTAATCTTGGTCGATTTTTTTGCTGATTTAAATAAGAAAAATGCTGATTTTGCTGATTTAAAGAAGAAAATAAGATCGAGGAAAAAAATAGCTTCGTTTTATCTCACCTCAATTGCCTCAAAATTTTTTCGTCGCCTTCAATGAAAAAAAAAAACAAGCTAAAACAGATAGTACTTCTTTTTCTTCCATTTTTCCCTCGGGCAACCCTGTTGGCTGCATGCATCATTCTTTAAGAAATCAAATAAAAACACTGTTTTTTTTAAATTAGAGTACATAGCTGAATAGTTTAGCTTCATTGTATGTAATATAGTTACACACTATATTACATATAACATATTATGCAATACATTTAAGATACCATTTTATTGACGCGCCATTGGCTTTAAGAATAAGTAACATTAAATATGTTATAAAGCCAATTTGATGAAAAAAAGGTAATAATAGCGTTTGATGTATTTTGATTTAGAAATTAATATCTTTAATTTTCAAGCCATAATTTAATGTTATAGTTAGACTAATTCTAGGCTTAAAGTATTGGAACGATTTGAATTTATTTTATTTTTTTCAAACAGTTCGTGGTAACGAACTGTAGTAAGGAGCGACCCGGCTCAATAGTAAACGAAACTCTAAAAAAAACGGAATTTTGATGCTAACAGATACATCAAAAGAATTGGATTTTCATGCTGATTCTAAATATATAAGTTTCATCAAATTTAGTCTTTGTCATCAAAAGTTACGAGCCTGAGAAAATTTGCCGTATTTTGGAAAATAGGGGTAAACACCCCTAAAAGTCATAGAGTCTTAACGAAAATCACGCCATCGCATTCAGCGTATCATAGAACCCTATAGCAAAAATTTCAAGCTCCTATCTACAAATATGTGGAATTTCGTATTTTTTGTCAGAAGACAGATCACGGGTGCGTGTTTATTTGTTTTTTTTTTTTTTTTTTTTTTCTCAGGGGTCATCGTATCGACCAAGTGGTCCTAGAATGTCGCCAGAGGGCTCATTCTAACGGAAATGAAAAGTTCTAGTGCCCTTTTTAAGTGACCAAAAAAATTGGAGGGCACTTAGGCCCCCTCCCACATTCATTTTTTTCCCAAAGTCAACGGATAAAAATTTTGAGATAGTCATTTTGTTCCGCATAGTCGAAAACCATAATAACTATGTCTTTGGGGATGAATTACTCCCCCACAGTCCCTAGGGGAGGCGCTGCAAGTTACAAACTTTGACCAGTGTTTACATACAGCAATGGTTATTGGGAAGCGTACAGACGTTTTCAGTGGGATTTTTTTGGTTTGGGGGTGGGGTCGAGGGGAGGGGGCTATGTGGGAGAATCTTTCCTTGGAGGAATATGTCATGGGAGAAGAGAAATTCAATGAAAAGGGCGCGGGATTTTCTAGCATTAGTATGAAAAAAAAAACAATGAAAAATAAATATGAAAAAGTTTTTTTCAATTGAAAGTAAGGAGTAGCATTAAAACTTAAAACGAACAGAGATTATTACGCATATGAGGGGTTCTAAAAATACTTTAGCATAAAGAGCGAGGTATTTAGGAGAAGATAAATACCTCGCTCTTTATGCTAAAGTATTTTTAGTAATTTAAACTATTTATTCTACGGCCTTTCTGATTCAGGGGTTGTTCTTAAAGAATTGGGGCAAAACTTAAGATTTAGTGTAAAGAGCGAGGTATTAACGAGGGGACAAACCTCCTCATATACATAATAAAAATATAAGAATATAAAAGTTTGTTACGTAAGTTAATTTTTAAGTTAAGTATATTTTTTACTAATAAAAACGTCCGTTAAAAACTAAAAGTTTTAGTTGTCTTTTTAAGTAACCGAAAAATTGGAGGGCAACAGGGCTCCTTCCCCACCCCTTATTTCTCAAAATCGTCTGATTAAAACTAAGAGAAAGCCATTTAGCCAAAAAAAGAATTAATATGCAAATTTCATTTTAATAATTTATGTGCGGAGAGCCAAAATCAAACATGCATTAATTCAAAAACGTTCAGAAATTAAATATAAAAAAAACTAGTTTTTTTTTAACTGAAAGTAAGGAGCGACATTAAAACTCAAAACGAACAGAAATTACTCCGTATATGAAATGGGTTGTCCCCTCCGCAGTCCCTCGCTCTTTACGCTTAAGTTTGACTCGTTGTCACAGTTCTACTTTTTAAAACAATTAAAAACTTTAGTGTAAAGAGCGAGGGATTGCGGAGGGGACAACCCATTTCATATACGGAGTAATTTCTCTTCGTTTTAAGTTTTAATGTCGCTCCTTACTTTCAGTTAAAAAAACTATTTTTTTTTTATTTAATAAATTACTTGAACAAGTTGTTGATATATGACGTTACGAAAAGTATTTTTGACCTAAAAATGCCATATGATCAAACAAGTTTCATCTCAATTTGAGTAAACACTCCACTAGCCCTAAATATGGAGAAACAAAAGAAAAAAAAATCTAATTTGTAGTATCATAAAAGCTATATTAAAATATATATATATAGATGGGCCTTATCTTCCAAAAAATGAAATCCTGATTAAATACATAGCTCTATAAAGTTCTTAGTCCGTTTTTTGGAGGGAATAAGCTATCGGTTGCAAGTAAGTTTTGCTATAATGTTATACCATTTAATAAAGACATTTCGTACAGGAATTCTGGCAAATTCCCTCAGTACACTATTTTTCCTGAAAAGTTCACCCCCTGGAAATTTCCCTCTCCATGGAAAATTCTCTCCATGCACAGTCTCCACTGGAGAAAATTCGTCCTCCCCTTCACAATAAGAAATAAAAATGTATGAAAAAATGTATGCATGCTTCCCAAAAAGAAATACTATACATAAATAATGGATAAATTTTATACCTTAAAGACCTTTCCCCAGGGGCTGTGGGGGTTAAGTTATCTTCAAAAAAATAATTACTCGACCTTTCAACTACACTGAACAAAATAGCAATCTCAGAATTTTGATCAGACGATTATGGGAAAAGAAGTGGCGTGGGAGGGGGCCTAGTTCCCCTCCAATTTTTCCTTAATCCGTTTTTTGGAGGGAATAAGCTAGCGCTTGCAAGTAAGTTTTCAAGCCGCCCCTAAAAATTGTTTTATGGCTCTATTTTGGGCAATTTTTTTTTCTTTTCTTTTTTTCGCATTGGAGTATTTTTTTTTTTATCTGACGCTTTATGGTTTCAAACGAATCGAAAAACAATTGCCTGTTCCATTTCAGGGGGTCTTTGCTTCTTTCTATACATTAGGGCTCCTGTAGTCCAGGGATTTTAAAAAGTAAGTATAATGTTGTAAAATACGTAATAAGGTTTAAACCGTATTATAAATGTTATATACAGAGTTGTCGAGTCGTTTTTAAGACGAAAGGAGTTAGAAAGTGAGGAAGATTCCTCTAATGGGTATAAATGCGCTGATAATATAAAAAAAGTGCTTATCTGATAAGAAATTGGAGGAAAAAACTGGCTACAGTTAGGATAGAAATTTTTTTCTAAACCTTCATTTCAAGGCATACATAATATAATTTAATGTTATGTATGCAGAGAAATAGTGTTATATTATTCAACTACACATTTTAACGAGCACCTTACCGAAAAATAGCTAGCGACGAGGTTTTGACCACGTCGAGATCAAACCTCGTTTGACATTGATCTGACGACTGTTGAGATCTCGTTAGTACCTGAAGGGAAGAGGTCACCGCTACAACACCGCTTCGAGCCGTGCGGAGAGTCTTCAGCGAAGCCCTATCCACCACTAACCAATATCTCCGAAGGAAGTAAGGTCTAAGGTATGGTAGTTAATTAAGATGTCACTCATAATATGCAAGAAAACATAATTTACTTGTAATCACGATAACTATAGTTGACTTATTATTACTTATTAAAAGCTTTCAATAAGCCTTTCAATGCTTTTAGTTAACGCTACAGAATAGCAGAAAATTATAAATAAAAAATAATAAAAATAATCATCATGTAAAATAAAGTAAGGGGGTAAAGGAGGTTTGAATTAAAATCAAGTAGTTGTGGGCATCATGCCATGGCCAATTGTGGAAAAAGCCAAGGCAGATGGTCTGATTGAGTCAGAAGCAAATTTGGCATTAACCCGGTTATTAGGATTGTTTAAAAATGATGTTAGTTCATGTCAATAGATAAGTCTATTTATTATCCGTCCATGCGTCATTCCTAGATCAGAAGAACTAAGGTAGATAGTCATAGAACTAAGATAGTCTTAGAACCTATAGTTCTCCAAGTGTTTGGTTAAATGGCAAGGGGTAAAAGGCAGGAGTAAGTATGACTCTCTTATTGGACCAATACTTGTTTGTTAGCTTTTAGAAAGGCGCGCCCGCCTAGAGTCTGAGGCAGGTTTACCAAGAATTTGAAATTGACATAGGACCATTAGATTGCCTGGAATAAGATGTAAACAAGGCACGACTACATATGGTCTTAGTCCGATTGAACCAAGGATTTAGAACTGACACAGGGCCGTTAATTTGCGTGGAATGACAGGCTAATAAGCGTCTAAAGTCAAATTGAGCCCGTCTGCAATAAGTATCAGGCGAAGCGATTGATTCAATTCATAAACTTAAGACACTTGCACTAATAAAAACTTAATTCAATTTTAGTTGACAAACAAGTTGACTGGAATTGCAAGGGGAATAAGCTTCCAAAGCCTAAAAAGGGCTATCTGCCTAGAGTGTTAGGCGAGTGAACCCATTATGAGCTTAGACAGTCGGGCCAACAAAAAATGAATTAAGTATTAGTTGCCCTTCTCCGTTTCGTGGCCCTTCCGCCAGGAAGCACAATAAGGGGGTTGGGAGCCAGTCATCCTGTGCTTTCGCACACCCTTCCTGCTTAACTTCCACATATTTCTCCAGGTACCTTTTATGAGCTGGGTCGACTCTGGTTGAGCTTGAAGAGTCATGCTACTGACCCCCGTCCCAAATTGAATAACTGGCTACAACAGGAATCGAACCCGTACCCCTTGGACAAAGAATTCTCAAACCAGCACGCCAACCACTTAGCCAGCAGGGCTTAATCGTCATATAGTAACATGAATAACAATTCACAACACGATTATAATAATACAAGAATGTAACAATAATATAAACCTAATATAATAACAGTAAAATAATATAGTCATATAATATTAATAAAAAAATTACCAGTGGAAGCACCAAGGGACAGAGCTTTGATTATATGACCGGCAAATGATATGCCACCATCAGCAATAACTGGAATTCCAAAACGACGAGCATATTCTGCTACCTAAAATATGAGTCACGTAAATTTTGCAGGAAAAAAACAAGAATTTCGGAGGACAAAAAAGGAGGGCTAACAAGACTGTTAAGAACCAAATAGTGAAGAATTAATGAAGGAAAACAAATATTCTACCCACCAAGTTTCATCCCAAGTTTCTCCACTCTAAGCGTTTTCCAAGATTTCCGGTTTCCCCCTCCAACTCCCCCCAATGTCAACAGATCTGGTCGGGATTTTAAATAAGAGCTCTGAGACATGAGTTCCTTCTAAATATCAAATTTTATTAAGATCCGGTCAGGCTAAAGTTAAAAAACAAAAGGTAAGAACAAAGTTAAAAAACAAACTGAAGTTAAAAACACCTCAATTTTTCTAATTTTTCAAAATTAACAACACTCAGCTCCCCCAAAGAGAACGAATCCGTTCCAATTATGTCAATTGCGTATGTATAACTTGTGCTTATTCTTCCCATCAAGTTTCATCCCGATCTCTCCACTCTAAGAGTTGTCCAAGATTTCCGGTTTCCAAGATTTCTGTTTCCCCCTCCCCTTATGTCCCCGGATCCAATTCGAATTAAAAATACAGCATCTGAGACATAAGATCCTCCTATATATCAAGTTTCATTAAGACCTGATCACCCATTCGTAAGATAAAGATACCTCAATTTTCACGTTTTCCAAGAATTCCGGTTTCCCCCTCCAACTCTACCCAATTTCACCGGATCTGATAGGGATTTAAAAAGAGAGCTCTAAAGCACAATATCCTTCTAAATATCAAATTTCATTCAGATCTGATCACCCGTTCGTAAGTTACAAATACCTCTTTTTTCTAATTTTTCTGAATTACTCCCCCCCCCCCAACTCCACCAAAGAGAGCGGATTCGGTCCAGTTATGTCATTTACGCATCTTGGACTTGTGAGTATTCTTCCCACCGAGTTTCATCCTGATCTCTCCACTTTAAGCGTTTTCCAAGATTTCCAGTTCCTCCCCCAAACTTCCCCCCATGCTATTGGATCCGGTCGGCATTTAGAATAAGAGATCTGAGTTACGAGGTCCTTCTTTCATTAAGATCTGATCACTCCTTCGTAAGTTAAAAATACCTCATTTTTTCTAATTTTTCAGAATCAATCCTCCCCCTCCCAACTCCCCCAAAGAGAGCAGATCTGTTCCTGTTATGTCAATTACGTATCTAGGACTTGCGTTTACTTTTCTCACCAAGTTTCATCCCGATCCCTCCACTTTAAGCGTTTTCCAAAATTTTAGGTTCCCCCTCCCCAACTCCCCCCAACGTCACCGGATCCGGTCGGGATTTAAAATAAGAGCTCTGAGACGCGATATCCTTCTAAATATCAAATTTCATTAAGGTCCGATCACCCGTTCGTAAGTTAAAAATACCTTTTTTTTTCTAATTTTTCTGATTTAACCGTCAAGATGGTTGAATCGGGAAAACGACAATTTATAATTTAATCTTGCCTGGTTCCTGCTACGCCTGCCAAATTTCATCGTCCTAGCTTACATGGAAGTGCCTAAACTAGCAAAACCGAGACAGACAGACCGACCGACAGACTGACAGAATTTGCGATCGCTATATGTCACTTAGTAGATACCAAGTGCCATAAAAAAGTGAGGTAAAGATTATGGCACTGGACTTTATAGCCCTTACCGGCACTGCTTATCTTCATTTCATGGCTCTTCAGTCAGGAAGTGCAGTTGGGGGTTGGGGACCCAGCTCACGCCCTTCCTGTTTACCTTCTCCAGATACCTCCAGGTTCAAGTTTAGAGCTGGGTCAACTCTGGCTGAGACTACAGAGTCACGCCACTAACCCCCGTCCCAAACCAGATAACAAGCGACACTGGAACTCAAACCCTTTTCCTCACAGACAAGGGGTTTCAAGCCGAGCGTGGACTGTAGTATTTTATTACAAGACAACGGTTTTATACAATTTGTGAGATATGATTTTATGAGATACATTTTAGAAAATTTAAATACAAACGAGATACAATTTTATAAAAATAAACAGTCTTGTATTTGCGCACCGTCTAACTGCTTACATAGCCAACCTTTTTACAAATACTTACGTCAAATCGGATCAAAACACCAAATACAAGTCAAAAGAGAAAGCGAAGAATTAAATAGTATTGACTAATTTTAACTTCAGAGTTTTAGGAATAATTTAGGGGAGGGGGAATTCTAGGAATATATTTGAAATTGGCGCCATCAAAATATGTGTTTTGTAATTCTTCCTCTTAGACTGTAGGCAGTATTCCAACAAAAAAAAGGCAAGAGAAATGCATTTATTAAACCAAATTAGAGGAAGAGGAGAGGGTGGTAATCGGTCACCAACAACAAATACTTTACAAAAACTTAAAAAATAAAGAGTAGTGTACTAGTATATGTAATTTGCTCTTAGTTTGATATGTAAGTATTTTTCTTGTATGTTAAAAAATAAAAAGTTAATTCAAAATATAAAAATTTAATTTAACCTTGTAAACAGCTGTTGCTTGAGACCTTCCTACTGCCATGACTTCCTGAGTAATGCAAATGGACCCACTTCCCATTCCAACACGGAGAGCATCCACACCAGCGTCTATTAGATTCTTCGCCTGGGCAGCAGTCACAACTAAGAAAAGAGAAAATGCCAATGTTGATTTTTATTTTAGTTCATTCATCATTTTGATTATAGAAGAAAAAAAAAGTCAAGAGGTATACTTTACTCAATTACATTGATCCGTAAAACTAAAATACTTCACGTGTCCTAGTACAAATATATAATCAGGTTTTTTGGCATTTTTAAGTGATATATCTGGTAAAAAATATCATTTATATATAATTCAGGTCTCGGGATTATTGGAAGGTCTGTGGTGATTCCTAGCCTCCATTCTGATTAAAATTCTTGCTTAATGTTACTTGCACTATTAAAAATAAAAAAAAAAAAAAAAAAAAAAAAAAAAAAAAAAAAAAAAAAAAAAAAAAAAAAAAAAAGTTTAAGATAGCACACGATTTTAAAACGTGAAGCAACTTAAAAGATAAGATTTTCGATAAGGTGTAAAATATGTCTTTGGACTATTCTAATGTTTCATCATTAGCAAAACTAATTCTCAGATCACACCATAGTTACACGGATAGAAAAAAATTCAAGATTTAAAAATGATGTGCTTTTTCCAAGACTATAACATCAAACTTGTACTGTAGAAGCTACATATTTAAATGGGAAGTAATAGGATGAATAACTTCTATCAAAACTAATTTGTTCCCAACTAATTCAATATTTAAGGTATATTAATTATCCCCCTTTTCCTGGTTACTCCTTTTTAATAATATCCCCCTCCCTTTTATGTCTTTCCCAAACCCATCTTACAGATAGGAAGCTTCCATCAGTAAGAACATCGGGAAGACGTTAGAAGATTCATATTTTTTAAGTTAAAAAAAAATTGCCTCAAGTCTTTACTCTGATTGACAAACCACAGATTTTATGCTTGGTCGTTGGATATTGTTCAACTTGACAGATAATAAACGGGATACACAATTGGCTATGTAGTCGTTTTAAATTTTGATTTTATCCAAAGGTGTGACTATAATCTGGTCCGGGCATAATGTTTGGATTATAACTAAGTTTTATGCAAGGACCTTACATCACTCGATTTCAAATCAACTACTCTAACTCAAATGGCACTACATTCGACACAATAAATCTTACATGAAAGCATAGAGAAACTAAAAAATACAATTAAGGCTTACTGACGGTTTTGCTAGACTGTTATTGCTAAAGTCAAGCCTTTGGTACCCGGGTCGGTTCTCCTTTATATCGAAACTCGAGTTACCAGCTTACTAAGTTCGGGACCCGAAGGTATCTAAAGTCGAGATAATATCTTACTAATTTTGGAACCCTTTGAAACAAATAAAATAAACAGCGTGACTGCATCTCCCTGTATATGAGGTAGAGCAGTCACCCACACTTTCCGGCGAAAATAAATGTTTTTTGTTACTACTTTTTATTTTCGTTTTTGAGGGATGGGAGGCATTACAGCAACACGTTAACTGATATTTCTCCTGCATTTTCTTCTATTGACTTCTATTTTCTCTGTCTAAGGCATTCAGAAAGCAATCCACCGGTACCCTGTGCACGTGGAAACACTTTTATGTCATCTACTTTATCAATTTTACTGAGCAAGAAATTAGCAGTCAGCATATGCACTTTTAGAAAGCTTCAAAATCTTTCAGTCTTTAGTTATACCAATATTTGTACAGTAAAGTTTCTTTTTGTCATTTAAGATGCAGCAGCAATATATAATGTAGCTTAAATAGCTGCGCTAAGTACCAGCCTCTTTTTACTAGTTTTTATTTTGACTCTTTCAACCTTCAACTTATGGCGGTTGAATACAGTAAGCTGAGGGCTTAAAATTTACCACAGCGAACAAATTAAAGAAGTAGATTATTTTCTTCTATGATCATTTTTTTAGTAGATCTATATTTCTTCACCGTTCTTATTGAAATTATATGCGAAAAAAAAAACAATAATTTATTCCAAGTTAATAGTTGAATAAATAGTATTATTAGACTTACCATTGCCACCAATAACTTGGAGATCTGCATATTTATCTTTTATATATTTAATCATCAGAATTTGGAATGTTGAATTGCCTTGAGAAGAGTCCTAAAAAATAAATAGGTTGCTTTAAATTAAAACTTACATAACACACACATAAATACATATATATACATTATATATATATATATATATATATATATATATATATATATATATATATTATATATATATATATATATATATATATATATATATATATATATATATATATATATATATATATATATATATATATATTCTTGAGCTGCAGCTTTTATTTGAAGGTGTAACTGACTTTGGCAATCGAGAGCTTATTTATCCTTTTACAGACAAAATACACTGTCAAATTTAACTAATTAATTTCGCTTATTTATATTATCTGTTCAACGTGACAACGTTGACAGAAGTGCGGCACTGCCTAAAAAACTTCTTAATTCTAATACAACCGAACAAAGATCTTAAAAAATCGTTATTTTTAAGGTATGAATACAGTTACAGATGGGTGAAGAGGGCAAGACATCTTTTTATTTTGAAGTCCTTGGTACTTTAGTCCTTATTTTGAAGTCCTTGGTACTTTGAACTACTTCAAGAATACCAAACCAACGATATTATAATAATTCCTTCAAAGAAGCTAAAAATTTCCTTGTAAAACCCCTCTAATTCATTCTTTTACGAAAAAAGAAAATCCCCTGAAGCTACTTGTTCGAAGAATGGAGGATGGTCAAACTATTAACTAACCACAGGAAGTGGCTGATATTTTAAACACGTTTTTGGCTAATAAGAAGAGGAAATTACTTCATCGGTAAAAAATTAATCGGATTCAAGTAACAACCAGCATTTTTTTTTTCTTTTCTTCTGTCTTCACAATATCACTTTATTTTTCTTACACCAATATTGCCACTTGAAATTACAAAAATAACTTTTAATTTAGATTCAGAAAATACAGCTGGAATAGATGGGCCTAAAATTATAAAGAAGATATTATTTACCATGGGTTAAATAATGTAAATTTACCTTGATAAACAAAATTATATTTCAATAGGCTGTTTATCAACATTAAGAGCTATTTAAAATTAATAATGCATCGAGAATCCTAAAGCGTTTGATCTCGTTATTACTTGCTCTCCCAAATAAGTCTTCTACAGTACTGTTATGTAAATCTTCAGACATGCTTCCAATTGCTTATTAGTTTACTTTTTGAGAAACTATCTTCAATTCTAAGACTAGAATCTAAAGAAACTCAACTACATTATTTGAACTGAATTTATTTTTCTTATTGTGGAATTTACATAATACCAGGCAAAAACAGATGTCTACAACCACAAATAAAATAGTGCTAGATCAAAATTTGCTCCATTCACAAAATATTCGTAGGCAAGATTCTTTTCCTTTTTTTGACTTTTTCACAAAAAGAAACTCAGATTTTATCAGATTTATTCATAGTTTGCATTTATTGTTTAACGAGTTCTAGAATTATTATTTTTTAGTAAATAACCGATGTATAAGATTTATAATTGTAGATTGATCTGGGTCTCCGAACTAATAACTATCGTAAATATCATACTGCATTAATCTTTAGGCTAATCACTACTTTGCATAATTATCTTTTGTTTTATATTTGTCTAGACCTGCTTTCTCAAGCTATTCACACCATTTGGCATAATCAAATAAACAAAAATGTATAATAAATGTATAACATAAATGTATAAACAAAAATGTATTTCTCAAGCTATTCACACCATTTGGCATAATCAAATAAACAAAAATGTATAATAAATGTATAACATAAATGTATAAACAAAAATGTATTTCTCAAGCTATTCACACCATTTGGCATAATCAAATAAACAAGAATGTATAATAAATGTATAACATTAATGTATAAACAAAAATGTATTTCTCAAGCTATTCACACCATTTGGCATAATCAAATAAACAAAAATGTATAATAAATGTATAACATAAATGTATAAACAAAAATGTATTTCTCAAGCTATTCACACCATTTGGCATAATCAAATAAACAAAAATGTATAATAAATGTATAACATAAATGTATAAACAAAAATGTATTTCTCAAGCTATTCACACCATTTGGCATAATCAAATAAACATAAATGTATACAGAATAATAAATGGCTGAACGTGAACAATCCCGTAAAGGAAAGAATTTAATTAAGTTCAATATACAAGAGCCGTTATTACAATAAACACTAAGGAACATGGCCCCATATTACAAATATCCCAAAAATATTATCAATACATACAGACAATTTATGGGAAGATTTCCTGTGCATAAATTTGTATTTTGTTGCAACAACCAAGGTTTTTAAGATTCCAACGAAAGTTGTTGGTAAGAATAAGCCATATTTTTGGAAGAACTGAAGAACTCGTATTTAAATTTGAAATACTTGGATTATGTCCATCAAGCTAAAGGAAGATTATAAAAATAAAAAGAATTTTTTTCTTCAAATTCTAGTATTTATCTGACTCATAGTATTATTAGGAAGAATAATGATAGCAGTAATAGAAAAAAAAAGATGAATTTCCCCGACAAACATTTATAGTAAAAACAAATTTCATACTTATAAAGTAAAAATATTCAAACAAAAGAAATTCGCAAATTGACTCACTTAAAATTGCTAATTGAAATATGTGAAAACAAGTCAAATTCAAAATACTGGGAGAAAAATTCATAAAAAAATGGAACAGATAAAATATGGAAAATAGAAAGAACTAGCATATTGCTAAAAAAAAAAAAAAAAAAAAAAACAGAAAAAAAACAACACAAACAAAAAGAAACCAACAAGAAAGAAATTGAGAACAAAAAGAAGATACAAAGAAGAAAATGAAGAAACAGCAGAAATAATAGAGAAAGATTCCAAAATCAAATTATGATACCAACGAACAGGGACAAGAAAAGATTAATAACTAGGCCAAAGGTTAAGATTAATCAATCCTTTATACCAATGTGCAATAATCCCACAGAAGTGGCCAAGAGTATGTAACAATTTGACATAGACGTAGAGAAAATACTGAACCAAATAAAGACAAACAAAAGGGAATAAACCAACAAAAACCGTAATTTTGTTCCCTGCAACTTTCAGAAATACAGAAAATATCCAACCTCATTATACACGTTTTGCAAAATGAAAGCTCCTCGTCTGTTAAGGGGATTAAGTGAGTTAAGGGGGTTAAGGGGATTCTGTGCCTTAAAGGATTACCCTATCTTGTCCATTATAAACTTTTTTAGTTTGTGTGACCAAATCATTTAGAAATTACTGGGCCGTATTATCGTAACTTTTAGAGCGTAGATCCGAATAAACGATAGAAAACTAAAATCCAACACTTACTTTTCCAGAAATCTTAGAAAAACAATTTAACTTGTCCTTTTTTGGGCCGGATATGGAGATATTCAGATTTTATTAAACTTGCATTATTAGAAAGGGTTAATGTTTTTTTCAACTTAACGGAGAAGAATTTTCTTTTGTGTTCAGGAAAGGGCAGTCTAAAAAAGCATACCTAATTGTAAAAGTTAAAATCAGCTCAAAGGAAGATACATTTGAGATTTTGACAGTTATCGGAGTTCCCTGTTGTGCTAAATGCATATTGTTTATGATGTATGTACATTGAATAGACAGCGATTTGCTTAATAATTAATAAGAGATTATACATTTCTTTATTTAAATAGACCCTCGTTAACCTCTCGAACTGTTTACAAATTTAAATCCCCTATCAATTTTTACCTAAATTGCGTCGGGAGTTCTCAGTGAGGCTCTGAAAATTTGCTACTGCGCCCCTTCTCTTTACTCAGAAAATGATTTTTCCAGGGGACTGAATTCCATTAAATTTAATTTATATAGTAGATAAAATTCATATATTTCTTCGTTATACTTAATGGGTGCCAAACATTCTCCTAAAAGTATTTGGTTTTCGTAGTTAATAACGGTTAAACCCTTAAACGGTTTAACCGTTAAACGATTTAAACCGTTATCGATTAAACTGGCCTTGGTTCAACATTCACATAGGTTGGATGTTTTGTGTACAACACCATCCGACTGTTAGTGAACAAATAACGTTCGCAAAGATAACTTCTACAAAATTATTTTCCGATGTCAACATTGGGTTACACTTATTGAAAGAAACACCACTGATTACCAAATTGTACAAATATGTACCGGTTTATCTGTCAATGCATCTTTCATTCTGCGAATACACGCACGTGAGTGTGGGTGTATATAGTGTGCAGAGAACTGTGACGTGACCGGAGGGGGGGAATGGATATGAGGGTTCTCTTCCTGAAATGTAAAGAATTACATGCAGATGTGTTCCTAAACACGTCGAAATTTGACCAAGCAACGGCTAATAAACAACTTCAACTCAGTTGACCTCCCTATTCCTAGCATAAGGGGCAGGGGGGCTTTCCAACAGAATCAGGAACACGCAGTGTGTAGAGAATCATTAGAAGTATAAAAAAAAATGTTTTCAGGGTTGCTGTTCGGTTGAGACAACCTAAAAATACATAAGACAACTGACAAACTTACTTCTCAAGAGTACTAAGAATAGTATAGATAGTACACATAAGAAGTGGGAAGTAAGTAACAGGAATAAGCATGTGAACAGTTTCGCTTCTCCAGTTAAACAGACATAAGGTCTAATAGAAAGTAAGGAAGAGATAAACAAAAATACTAGGTTACCGTTTTACTTTGACATGAACATCCTTAAGAATTGCCTTTTATTTGAAACTAAAATGAAAAAAAAGAATATGTGGGGACCACGCGTAAGAAGGCACGTTAAGACACAACTGAATGACCAGTAGCGATTCTGGCCTCTCTTGTGTCGGCGCACCCCCCCCCCCCTTATCTCCCGAAAATTTTAACTCATTAACAAAATTTCCATTTATTAACAAAATTTGAATTTAAAACATCCGAAAAACCGTTAAAACTAATTAAATTCGGTCTCCTTAGTTGTATTTTAGAGGAATGGCGATGAAAATAAAATTTTCGGATTCAATTTGCTTATACTTACTACTAGGACCGTATCCAGTATTTTTGATCGGAGAGGGGAGGGGGTATAAAAAGCTGCAAACAATGCATCACAGATTTGTTTATATATATTTTTGCTTTTACGAATCAAAAGAACCTTTCGGAGAGTGGGGGGGGCACCCCATGGATCCAGTCTTACTTACTGCCAACTATGCCCTCTATTTTATTTTAATAAAAGTAAAATTTTAAAACTTATTAAATAATTATAATATGTTAGATTATTTATTTACAATTTTTCACCCTAAAAGTTTCTGCGCAAGGGGCAAGTCCTCCTATACACACCCCACCAAGACCGTCTCTGAATTAGACAGATATCTGGCTAGACACAAGTTGAGGCATAAATGTCTAGCCAGAAGGGTAAATGAACGCAATTATTTAATACAGAACATGAAGAAAGTGGCAACTAAAGCTTTCTGATGGGCTGAATTTTAAATCCTAGATAGAACTACAGGCTTTGGAACTAGACGAGCCACTTTATCCCTTTCATCCAAAGACCGAGGATAACAGGAAAAAACATATGACCCTAAATTTACTCGAATGAATAAAGTTAACCTCTCTAGGGATATCGCGTTAAGGTAAGGCTTAAAGAGAACTTTGCTACACAAATGAATCTTTACTATGTAGTGCCAAAAAAATTGCTGGTGATCCAGTTCTTCATAGGTGAGATTCCAAACTGCATAAGCGGTTAATGGTTGTTTCTTTTGACTCTACCTCGCATCTACCTCGCATATCTATAGTTGCACTTTCTCTAGCCTAGAGAAAGGCTAGCCTAGAAAGGCTTTCTCATTATTTCCAATCAAATGAAAGATTCATAAAATACAACATAAACACCAAGCATAGATAAAGAATTGACACACACAAAAAGTAAAAATAAAATATGAAATAATCTCACACATGCACCACATGCACATCTTGCAAACACTTTACACTCAAAAAACGACACTTACACTTCACTCAACAAGCTGAAGTCGAAACTAAACAAAGACATGCCTGTAGGTAGTTAAGAGAGTGTGTTTGGGGGGGGGGAGAGCGTAGGTTAAGAGAATCATTTTTACAAGCATGAGTCTAAGGACTCCCAATGAGATTTTCCGAAATTTCATAATCTTTTCCCACCAAATTATGAATTATAAATTGTAAATATGGATAAGTATACATAACTACGGATATTATATATAAAACTAATAATGCGGCTTCTGATTTTAGAAAATTATTCAGATCAATAAAAACTACCTATGGTAGCTTTAGGCTTCAGCGCTAGAACGCCTATTTTTTTTTATAAATCTGCATATTGCGAATTCAGATTTCTTTAGCCACAAAATATGGAAATGATTTACTTTATTGCTGAGTAGGCCTGCTTTATTAACATGTACAGCTTCAAGAGAATATCTCCCCGCCCAAAGCCTTCGAACACTAAAGAGCAGTCACACACATCCATTTCAATCCACCTACCCCCCCACCCCCCAAAAAAATTGCTTCTTGAATTTTCTTCCAATATTCCATTCAATTAGCATATTTTTAAGCTTATCTTACTACTACATCAATTAGAAAATCGTCACCCACTTGAAATCCACGACTTTCTACTTAGTGGCACACATAAATATCCCCGAGTTAATAAAAAATGCATCCCAATAATTATGATTTAGAACTGTCGTGTTGTAAAAGACTGTCTTAATACATGAAGGGCAATTTGACATCTGACTGGTATTCCATTTGACACCAAATTTGGGGGTAACTCTGGAAATAACTTATTTAATAACAGTTGTACATCAATTCCTGACCAGACAGAAAAGAGTTTCTTTCGGTATGACAATCTGGACTTAGACCCCCCCCTCCCACCCACAAAAAAACAACTGGATTTAAAGATACAGCTATGATTCTGTTGCTTAACCTTACTTTCTAAATCTAAATCTAAGACTTTCTACTTAGTGGCACATATACATATCCCCGAGTTAATAAAAAATGCATCCCAATAATTATGAAATTATGATTTAGAACTGTCGTGTTGTAAAAGACTGTCTTAATACATGAAGGGCAACTTACTTGACATCTGACTGGTATTTCCATTTGACACCAAATTTGGGATAACTCTGGAAATAACTTATTCTATAGCAGTTGTACATCAATTCCTAACCAGACAGAAACGAGTTTCTTTCGGTATGACAATCTGGACTTAGACCCCCCCCTCCAACCCAAAAAAAAAATAGATGGATTTAAAGATACAGCTATGATTCTGTTACTTAACCTTACCAAAACTACTACATCAACTCCGGCATTGACAAGAAGTTCCAGACGATGCTTGTCTTCCTCACGAGTCCCAATTGCAGCACCAACCAAAAGTTGTTTTCCTTCATCCATAGAAGCAGAAGGGTAATTTCGAGACTTTTTCAAATCGGTACGGGCAATTAGTGAGACAAGCTCAAACCTTGAAAATAGGAACAAAAATCAAATATTAATATATAATTTTACAGCAAAGTTCATAAATAAGGCCAAAACAGACAACGTGCTTTCGGATTAATTAGATGTTTTCCTTGGTGTTGCGGTGACATACGATATAGTTTATTTCTTTAAAAGTTTGGCTTTGCCTAAAACACAACATATTATGAGAGCAACGTTGGTCTAATTCTTAAATAGACCAAGGGTAAATACCAGGTAAATCCACAATGGTAAGTACTTATAAAAGCCCCCTTCCTAAGTCTCGAGATTTTCTGAATATCTTGATGCTTTTCAGATAGTTCACCTACTTTAATTATCAGACAAGCCACTAACACCACCTCATTGAATTAGTTCCTGCGTATTAACCAGGTCTGCAGTTATTACAAACACTGATAAAAGGCTGATAATAAGGATAAACACTGATAATAAACAAAAAAAGTGGTTTCAATACTATTGCTGCTGCTGTGATAAATTCGTCAGAGCACCAGGCCACCTGAGGTCGAGACCTTAACAAACATTTAATCTCCATACCCGATCTACACAAAGCTTTTGCATTAGCTACTTCCCAAGATATACCAAAGTAACTGATCCATTTTTTGTAGTCTCACAGCCGAGTTTGGGTCCTCCTCAGCATGCGTCTAAGATGAATACTTAGTTATTACAATCTGAACAGCTCCTAATCCTTCAAAGGATTTTACTACTTAACCAAAACATATTTTTTTTTTTTCAAGGCAGGGATAAAAAATAGAATTATATTTTTACTTGTGTCTAATCATTATTAGTCCCTAGGAGGCCACATTAAATTCTTGCACCCAAGATAAAAAAAAAAGGAGAGAAAAATTCAATAAACAACAATATAACAAGAATACACAAGATAAACAGCAAAAGAATATGATTTTAAAAAAACGAATTAAACAACGCAAAAGCTAACAAATATCTGCATTGGGGAGAGTTTTGTGAATGTGGTGGTTCAAAATATTGACTAAACCTATAATTTACTCTTGATTATCCACGCAAACAAAAAAAAAACAAGAGCTAAGAGCTCATATGGCACTTGTGACGAGGCGAGAAGAGCTAAAAGCCAAGAGATCATATGGTATGAGCTCTAACAAAATTCTATGAATCAATAGATTGATTTAAAAAGGAAAATAAGAGTTTTAATGCCAGTCAGGATTCAAAATAAGAGCTCTGAGTCTAGATGTCCTTCTAAATATCGAAATTCATTAAGATCCGATCACCCACTTGTAAGTTATAAATACCTAATTTTTTCTAATTTTTCCTCTCCCTTTAGCCCCTCAGATGGTCGAATCTGGGAAAACGACTTTATCAAGTCAAATTGTGCAGCTCCTGACACGCCTATCAATTTTCATCATCCTAGCACGTCCAGAAGCACCAAACTCGCCAAATCACTGAACCCCTCCCCCCAACTCCCCCAAAGAGAGCGAATCCAGTACGATTCTGTCAATCACGTATCAAGGACATTTGTTTATTCTATCCACCAAGCTTCATCCCGATTCCTACACTCCAAGTGTTTTTCCAAGATTTCCCCCTCCAACTCCCCCCAATGTCAAACGATCTGGTCGGGATTTGAAATAAGAGCTCTGGGACATGAATTCTTTCTAAAAATCAAATTTTATTAAGATCCGATCATCTATTCGTAAGATAAAAATACCCCAATTTTCACGTTTTCCAAGAATTCCGGTTTCCCCCTCCAATTCCCCCCAACGTCACAGGATCTGGTCGGAATTTAAAATAAGAACTTTAAAGCACAAGATCCTTCTAAATATCAAATTTCATTAAGATCTGGTCACCCTTTCGTAAGTTACAAATACCTCAATTTTCAAAATTACCCCCCTCCCTCCAACTCCACCAAAGAGAGCAGATCCGGTCCGGTTATGTCAGTCACGTATCTTAGACAGGTTTTTATTCTTCCCATCCAGTTTCATCCTGATCTCACCGCTTTAAGTATTTTCTAAGATTTCCGGTCCCCCCCCCAACTGTCCCCCCAATTACGCTTGATCCGGTTGAGATTTAAAATAAGAGATCTGAGTTACGAGGTCCTTCTAAATATGAATTTTCATGAAGATCCGATCACTCCTTCGTAAGTTAAAAATACGTCATTTTTTCTTATTTTTCAGAATTAAACCCCCCCCCCCCAATAGATCGGATCCGCTCCAATTATGTAAATCACGTATGTAAGACTTCTGCTTATTTTTTCCACCAAGTTTCATCCCAATCTCTCCAATCTAAGCGTTTTCCATGATTTTAGGTTCCCCCATCCCAAACTTCCCCCAACATCACCAGATCCAGTCAGGATTTAGAATAAGAGCTTTGAGACACGGTATCCTTCTAAATATCAAATTTCATTGAGATCCAATAACCCGTTCGTTAGTTAAAAATACATCATTTTTTTCTAATTTTTCAGAATTAACCCCTCCCCCAACTACCCCAAAGAGAGCGGATCCGTTCCGGTTATGTCAATCATGTATCTAGAACTCGTGATTATTTTTTCCACCAAGTTTCATCCCGATCCCTCCACTATAAGAGTTATTCAAATTTTAGGTTTCCCCCTCCCAACTCCCTCCCCAATGTCATCAGATCTGGTCGGGTTTAAAATAAGAGCTCTGAGCCACGATATCCTTCTAAATATCAAATTTCATTGAGATCCGATCACCTGTTCGTAAGTTAAAAATACCTCATTTTTTATAATTTTTCAGAAATAACCCCCCCCCCCCCAACTATCCCAAAGAGAGCGGATCCGTTCCATTTATGTTAATCATGTATCTAGCACTTGTTTCTATTTTTCCCACCAAGTTTCATCCCGATCCCTCCACTGTTAAGTGTTTTCCAAGTTTTAGGTTTCCCCTCCCAACTCCCCCCCCCCCCAATGTCACCAGATCCGGTCGGGATTTAAAATAAGAGCTCTAAGACACGATATCCTTCTAAACATCAAATTTCATTGAGATCCGATCACCCGTTCGTAAGTTAAAAATACCTCATTTTTTCTAATTTTTCAGAATTACCCCCCCCCCCCCAAACTACCCCAAAGAGAGCGGATCCGTTCCGATTATGTCAATCATGTATCTGGGACTTGTGCTTATTTTTCCCATCAAGTTTCATCCCGATCCCACCACTCTAAGTGTTTTCCAAGATTTTAGGTTTCCCCCCTCCAACTCCCCCCAATGTCATCAGATCCGGTCGGGATTTAAAATAAGAGCTCTAAGACATAATATCATTCCAAACATGAAATTTCATTAAGATCCCATCACCCATTCATAAGTTAAAAATACTTCATTTTTTCTATTTTTTCAGAACTAACCCCTCCCCCAACTACCCCAAAGAGAGCGGATCCGTTCCGGTTATGTCAATCATGTATCTAGGACTCGTGATTATTTTTTCCACCAAGTTTCATCCCGATCCCTCCACTATAAGAGTTATTCAAATTTTAGGTTTCCCCCTCCCAACTCCCTCCCCAATGTCATCAGATCTAGTCGGGTTTAAAATAAGAGCTTTGAGCCACGATATCCTTCTAAATATCAAATTTCATTGAGATCCGATCACCTGTTCGTAAGTTAAAAATACCTCATTTTTCATAATTTTTCAGAAATAACCCCCCCCCCCCAACTATCCCAAAGAGAGCGGATCCGTTCCGTTTATGTTAATCATGTATCTAGCACTTGTTTTTATTTTTCCCACCAAGTTTCATCCCGATTCCTCCACTGTTAAGTGTTTTCTAAGTTTTAGGTTCCCCTCCCAACTCCCCCCCCCAATGTCACCAGATCCGGTCGGGATTTAAAATAAGAGCTCTAAGACACGATATCCTTCTAAACCTCAAATTTCATTGAGATCCGATCAACCGTTCGTAAGTTAAAAATACCTCATTTTTTCTAATTTTTCAGAATTACCCCCCCCCCCAAAGCTACCCCAAAGAGAGCGGATCCGTTCCGATTATGTCAATCATGTATCTGGGACTTGTGCTTATTTTTCCCATCAAGTTTCATCCCGATCCCACCACTCTAAGTGTTTTCCAAGATTTTAGGTTTCCCCCCTCCAACTCCCCCCAATGTCATCAGATCCGGTCGGGATTTAAAATAAGAGCTCTGAGACGTAATATCATTCCAAACATGAAATTTCATTAAGATCCCATCACCCATTCATAAGTTAAAAATACTTCATTTTTTCTATTTTTTCCGAATTAACCGGCCCCCCACTCCCCCCCCCCCAGATGGTCAAATTGGGAAAATGACTATTTCTAATTTAAGCTGGCCCCGTCTCTGATACGCCTGCCAAATTTCATCGTCCTAGCTTACCTGGAAGTGCCTAAAGTAGCAAAATCGGGACCGACAGACAGACAGACAGACAGACCGACAGAATTGGTGATTGCTATATGTCACTTGGTTAATAGCAAGTGCCACAAAAACAACAACAAAGAAACGTACTAAATGACAACTCCAACCAACGACAATTGTAGGGTTATGACTTCTGATAAAGTTTTATAGATAACCTAACAAGCAAAAGCGACAATTTCTAGCACAGTATGAGTAGATAGTTACTGAGTGGGCAGTTTTTAGACACAAACAGAGAGAAGACAGCCCGTCCCCTCCCTCCCCATATCAAAGAGGATATCGACAATAAGTTAGTGGAGACTTGAAATGGGCATTTCAGCTTTAACGGCTACAGGCTCAACAGAGCTCACGTCAGAGGGCCTAGGAAAAATAAATAGACTACCTCGATCAGATCTATCAGCCTAATCAAACCCTCTTGGAATGAGGGGAACTTTTATTTTATTTTATTATGTCTTTTAGTCTAAAACGTAGGTTATATTATTTTATTGTAAAAACCGTCATATTTGCTGACGATGTTGTTTGTCTTTTTAAATATGAATCACGCTTCAGAAGTATTCCTGACTGGTATATGGATAACAAATGTGTCTAAAATCCGTCCAAATCCTACCATTTATTATATTTCCGAATAAATAAACTCACTTAAAGAACACAACAAAAAAATCTTTACCTACCTTTCGTTAACTATGGGTAGTTTCCCCTTTTTAGATTTTTCGAGAATTGTATATGCTTCTTGCAGTGTAATACCATTTGGTGCCGTAATCAACTCCTCAGCTGGTGTCATCACCTACAAAAAGATAGAATAATATATATTTTAGGAATTTAAGCAAACCTACATTTCGGACTTTTCGTCAAAAATCAAAATTAAGTCATTTTAAAATCTTAGTTTTTAATGTTGAAAGACCAGGAAGAATTTATTCACTACTCGCTTAAGAAAATAAGCACACATTAACGACAGAACAGAAAATTGATGAAAATGTACTAGAAAAAAAAAATAACTGGCCTAATACAAAAATTTTGACGTAAATGTTGTGTAGTGGGCAACAAGAATCAGGGCTAAGAAACACATTTCAAAAAAAACACTTGTAGCTTCAAGGTTTAGATATAGTTGTCATATTTGGCGAAAGTAGGTCTTTTATCTTCAACCTGATGTAAAGCTTTCTGCTATTATTTGTTCTCTTTCTCTGTCTTTTTTAGCTAGTGATGCATAAATTTAAGTTATTCGTTCATTAGTTGGGTCAGCTGTTTTCTTTTCATTTTTCTTTACTCCATTATTTACTGATTATTCACTGTTAAAGATGACCGATAAAATTCATTCAAAGTATCGAAGACTATTAAATAAAGTAAGGCAGAACACTTCAAGCAAAATCTCAGAAATCGCCAATGGACGAGTTCAACACTTGATTATCTACTCTAGAAATCGCCAATGGACGAGTTCAACACTTGATTATCTACTCCATTTTTTTATTTATTCAATAAGTGGGTCTTTTATCTTCCGCCCGATGTAAAATACCGAAGGCGATTAAATAAAACAAGTCACAACACTTTAAACAAAAATTCAAAATAAACCTACGGATGAGTTTCGAACAACAAAATTTCAGAAATGACCTATAGGAGTTAAACTTTTTTTTATTCGTTCCTATTATTTATTCCATTACTGGATCTTTTATCTTCGGTTCAGTGTAAAAATTAGAAGGCTATTAGATAAAGTAAGGTATAACGCCTCAACAAAAACATAATAAATAACTGATGGATGAGTTAAAACTCGTCTTATTTATTCTAGTTTTTTCGTTGGGTGAAGTTTCTACCATTCTTTCATATCATAAGGCTTAATTTAGTGTATCTCACTCCGCGTGCAGTGTTCTAACAGATATTGTGTGATGGAAACACATAAGCAGATAAGAAGAACTAAGGGTAATGAAAAGCACATCACTTTTTTTAGAACAGGAAATAGTCGTAACCCGAAAAGTATCTGAAATAAATAGTGGTGTGAGGCATGATTGTTTTGCCACCCCCTAACTTTTATAAGCTGTTGTCGATTACTTTATGCACCGAACCATAAACCGTCTCTAATTGGGACTGCTGTTTGACAATCGAGTCCTAAGTGATTGTCCCTTCGCGGATGATATCACTTTAATATGCACCTCTGCGACTGAACTCGATGAAGCCCTTACCACGCTGTCAAAAGAAGCATTTAAATTGGGCCTGAAAATCAGCTGGCAAAAGACTAAGATAATTGTCATTGATTCGGCAGACACAGCCTCGAACTCACCTGCATTCAACATATTAGTACGCAATTTTCAGTAGCATTGCTGCTACCCAAAATTGGTTTGGCTAAAACCACGGCCATACCCATGGGACGGTGTTGAGAGTAAGAATATCGATGCCTCCAAAATTGCACCTTTAAGATAAAAATTCAACCTTAAATTATATAAAGAAAGAAAAAATAAACCTGAATGATACAATCCAGCACTCCTCCCAACCCTATCAATGATTTCATCTCCCCTGCTCCGAATTCAAATCAATTATAACCCTGACAAAAAATATCCGGATTGGATTTTCCCACAATTTTGATGGGGCCTTAAATCAGACGAGAAAGTCGGGGTCACTGTTACTTTTTGAAAAATGCTTTGCTTTATGCAAGTTTTGTACTTGAGAATTATAATAAAAATGGCATATTACCTCTTCAAGACTAAGAGTGGCCGATTTTTCCATAAAGTCAATATCACGTGAAGTGACGATACCCAACAGCTTACCACCCATGCGGCCCGTGTCTGTAACTGGAATGCCACAAAATCCATGTTTCTTCTTAATTTCAATCACGTCTCTTACCTGAAAAAAAGTTGAGCTTTTTACTAGTCGAAACTTAACTTTTTTTTTGGAAAGGATTAAGCAGGCTAGGTCTTTAGCTGTAACCTTTCAGCTGTTTAGTACGAAAAGTAGTGTGAGAGAGATTGAGAAAGGGAGGGGACCATGCTCAGTTTCTCTTGAAAATAACTAACTTGGGATACACAACAATGATTATAAACATGAAAAGAAACACTAATTTAACATTATTAAGCAACAGATTGAATGTCTTTCGGAATCGAGCGGGAGGGTGTCGTAAGGAAAGATTTAAGCAAAATGGAAGCTTCTTGGAAGGGTGCGAAGAGGGAGGCTTTTAATAAACTTGATGGAAGAGGAGTTTGCGTAACTGTGGTTGTCTCAGGCGGCCTGGTGCTTCAGTGAGTTGTTAAAAGTAGTAGTAGTAGTAGTAGCAGATTTAAGGTACTATACTTGCAGAATAATGGCAAGCGGAGCCAAACCTGTCACAGTGGCCACAAATATAAAAAAATATGACAATTTAAAAATGATTCCAAATTGCACCAAAATTCGAATTTGAGGAGCTTTCAAGGTCATTTAATATATTAATAGATACTTTTACACAATATTTTATCCAAAATTCAAAAAACACAAGAAATGACAATCCATTGCTCACAAAATCTCCAATTCAATCATATAAGTAAGTATCCAAGAATTGGCTGAAGGGTAACAACACCCCATCATCTCCTCAAATTTTACCTTTTTTTTGAAGATGTCAATTTGAATTCAAAAAATTTCATGTAGAATATAGTTTTTTGGGCCAAATCAAAGCTTTTTAGGAAAAATAAATATAAAATCAGACAAGGTTGAATTAAAACCTTCACTACATCATTAAATCGTTGCCCGCAATTCTGGAATGAAAATACTGAGGATTGTACTGATCTAACGACACAAATAGTTAAATCCTAAATAATTATCTATATCCCTTTTTGCCACTCAAAATAAAGATTAAACGTAATTGCGTTTTTAAAGTTAGCGTTCAAATTGTGTTCCTCAGAAATATCCCTATCAACTTTTGATTGAAAATTAATTCATATTTACTCACATTGACATGTTTACCATTCAGACACCCAATATAGAAGTTTATTTTTAGATAGAAGCTTCTTACCTTGTGAGATGGGGTTAGTACAACAGGATCCCGGATGAAACCATGTCGATATCGTTTAACTTTCAGCACTTCTGTTGCTTGGTATTCTGCTGTGCAATTGTGGTGAATTATGCCAATTCCACCACATAGCTAGATTAAAATTATAAAACAATAAGGAATAACATCTTACAATATACTAAATCAAACTGCTCGGTAGTTATATAATTGAAAATGTTCAAAAAATTATAAAAATGCACCAAAGACGGGCAAAAAATATTTCTCCTGCTACCCGGAAAAATGGAAATTTTCCAAGATTAAAAATGAAATCATGGGGCGGTCATGATACTAAGTCTTCCTTGAATGCCATGACTATCCCACGCTTTTAATTTTTGTCTTGGAAATTAAGACAGCAATAGAAACATTTTTTTTTACTTTTTAGTGCAGATGGAATTAAAATCGTTTCCTAATATATTTTTTTTAACTTTCACTTCATGCTAACGAGTTTCATTTGATAATTTCACACAGAGACCCCAGCTGCTTTTCACATATGGTCCTATCTATCTCATTTTAATAGTCCTTTAAACACCCAATAACCACAGTACTGCCCGTATATGATGAATGCCAAACCATTGCCTGTAAACTGAGACTCGATTTTATTTGATCATTTTATATTCTTTGAAAACCAGATCTCCTAAACACACGAAGTTGAATAAAAGCGTTTGCCGGTGATTTGTTATCAACTTAAGTACAATAAGTAAAACGCACTTTTAAAATACGTAATTCGTGTAACTCAAATTCATATTTTGATTTCTTCCATCAAACCTGGTAGTAACAATTCTTAGCAATGACAAATAAGAATTTTAAAGCGAATTAATGAACCAATATTTTAATTCTCCAGATATTTTGTAATGACAAAAGTAAAAGCAATAGTTCTGTTAAATAGGGAGTAAGAAGGTAAAAGAAACCAATGTAAGAAATCTATATATTTCGAAGATATACTTCACTATAAAAAATAACTAAAAAGAAGAGAAAGGCTTTAAAAAAATAACATAGTATAAAATAGAATTGAATATGAAAGCGGCAAATTCGGATGAAAATGGCTTAAACTGACAGTCTAAAATAGGTAAAAAAAAAACTTATTACTCAAACATTAACATTAATTGAAAACAAACACGATTATAGCACCCACAAAATTGAATGTTACTGAGGCTTCAGGTTCTGAAAAAAAATCATAATACTGTCCTCAAAGTGTGTACCTCCCTCCCCAACTTTTTAGCCCTCTTGCCTCTTTTTTAGAAAACACTTTGCCGCTGACTTTTTCCCAAATACACAGAAAGTTGCTAACGCTGTCTGGTCTCCATAAACCCAATTAATGTAATGTCGCACTGACCAATCGTACTGACATCATCAACACATCGTTGTACCATTACTTTCAGGCTTATAGGTTGTTAGTAGACGCTAAATGCAATTTTAGCGGAACAGCCTATTATTATTATTATTATCATTGAGATGAGAGGTGGGTCCCCCTATCCCTGGATCGAGGCCCAGGACTTCAAGGCACATTGTCTCCACATACCGAATAATCTATGCTCTGTTAGTGATTGAGGGGAAAGGGCAATGATGGATTTGGCCTCCTTACCCTTGTCATAAACCTTACAAACTGTCTAACTTCTCCTTCCTTCACTAATTTCTCCAGGGATGGTGGGTTCACCCCATATTATTAATAATACGAGTCCAAGTACCCAAACGATAAATTTAAGTATATTTTTCATTAGATTAGTAACTAAAAAATACTCCTCTCCGTCATTTTTGAAGAGTCATTTCAATTGAAAACAAGATACTGAAGAGTCACCTACAATTTTGTGAAATTAGAAACGGGCAGAAAGCTAATGGTTCAATTACACATTTCGGAAATCCGTCCGGATTTAGCAATCCGTTTAACATTTCGTCCGTTCTAGTGCTTGAAAAATTCTCTAGCTTTCCGCAACAATTTGGTCAAATCGTTGCGGAAACCCGGAGAGTTTTCAAAGCACGAAAACGGACAGAATCTCCAAACGGATTACTAAATCCGAACGGATTCACGCAATATGTAAATGAACCCCAAAATCTTAATGGTGCTATTTGAGCCAAATTAAGCCAAACTGTAAGTTCTAAGGATTATCATATACAATCGAAAGAAATAAAGAAAAAAAATTTTTTTTCAATCTCCAACTAAAATTCTCGTGTCCAAACAACGTTCGAATGTAAATTTCAGAATTTAAAGTTGTCTACTGGCATTTGGTCAGTTTTGTCTAAAGCACTGAACCTAATTACAAATTAATTTCGTGCGACAAAATTTACTGGGTCACTTAAAAGGAAGAAAAAGGAGATTTAGTTCGAACGTGGTGGGATAGAAAACCCTTACTGAGAGAATTTAAACAATTTTCTTCTAAAAATGTACGTGACAATCCTTATAGTTTGGAATTTGGCTCATTAGAAAATAGTTTGTTTCCTGGTCTTGCAACTAAGCTTAAAAATAAAAAAGAATACAATTCTAAACATTTTATTTGCAATTGAGAAAATACAACAAAAATTTGATTAAGAATGGCAATTTTGAAACACTCCGTTTCTTCTTCTCAACTCTTTTTTCAGGTAATTTTTTTTTTATAAATACTACAGAGAAGAAAATAGCCACATTAACGGGCAAACTTGCATTTTCTTCCATAGCGATATCGCAGTTTGTATTTCTCTTATTGTCTTTTTCAACAGAATCATTCGAATTCCAAACTATAAGTGTTCTGGACTATTTGCACTATCTTGGGTACCTAATTCAAGCTTGTGCTTCACCTGACAATTTCGTTTTTCATCTAATTATTACATCACTTTAGATGTCAACGGTGTAGATAGGTTACTTAATGGCACAAATTTGCTTCTATCTTGGAAGTAAGCTTGTGTATTTGACTTACTTATTCTAGATTTTATATACGTTTTGTCACCTGATATTGAAACTATCGATTTCTTCTATGTCGACGCAAGTTTGGCTTGCTAAGTAAATTCCAAATTTTCTTTCAAAATACAGCGTTTTTCTTGCTCATTTCTATTTGAATTGAATGACGATTTAATCGGTATTATTATTATTATTATTATTAGGAGGAGGAGGAGGAGGAGGGATGGACCCACTATCAGTGGGTCGAGGCTCAGACCTTCAAGGCCCATCACCTCTACACCCAAAACTACACTCTATATATGGTTGGGGGACCAATGATGGGTTGGGCCTCCCAACCCTTACCATATATCTTGCTAGCTTGTCAAAATTAACAATATCATTATGAAATATTTCAAAGCGGTGTTCAATCCTAGCTTGGCATTTTTATATCAGATGTCTCTTTGTTTCCACAGTGACCATCTTACATTTTTGGCATACTGGGGATTCCCCCTCCCTATTCGGGAAAGATGTTTTCCAAAATTTATAATTCCTGTTATGGCTTCTGTAACCATTCTCGTCTCAGACCATTTCAGTCATAGAAAATGTTTAGTCAGGGTGGGATTGAACTCCCAGAGTGATTTCTTCGTTTCTTTACACCCCACCTTCCTATGCCAATTCTGTTCCACTCCCTCATTGCTCCAACCCCTCAATGCCGCCTTCCAGTAACTTTGAGAAATTGGGATGAAAGGTTATGAGCCATAATAGCTCAGTGATGTCGCCGCCTTAACTGCTTCACCTGCCATTTCATTACCCTTTATTCCAGAGTGCCCTGGGACCCCCATCAAGGCAATTTGGTTTCGTTTGGATACCAAGCTACTTAGGGCTTCGTAGCATTCCAATTCTCTATTTGCCGGCTCTTTACATTCTGAAGAGCCTCTAGGCATGATTGATTGTCAGTTAAGATACATATATCCTTTTCTGTATTTCCCATTTCCAACAGTCTTCAAGCTAGCCGTTCTACTCCGAACATTTCAGCCAAAAAACTGTATCAAATTTTACTAGGTTATAACTATAAATGATTACCTCCTTGTCCACATCAGGAGTATTCTGGTACATTATTACTTCTGTCCCCGATTTTCCCTCAAACCACGAACCATCTGTATAACATGTTACTGCGTTACTTTGGTGGAGCGCCCTATATCTTGCTCCACTTCCTTTCTTTCCTTCATGACATTTTGGTATTGCCTCTCCAGTTTTATTGTTGATATACTATTATCTTTATTCATCTGCGCGCTCTTTGCACTGAAGTAATGAGCTACAGATGCCAACACGGTCTTTACTTTTCCCATTATGTATATGCTGTCTTTAGGTCCATTGGCCGTTTATCTAAGTCTAAAAACACTTTACTGCTTCTTCTTTTACAAAATTTTCGACGGGTAAAAGTCCCAAGATAAGTTCCATGGATATTATTCTAATCATTAGCATATTATTCTGTGTACCCTTATTAAGGGATTATTAAGGTTCGTGTCATATCGGATGCAGGAAATTGATTTGGATTAGCCTGCTGCAAACCTAATTGGATAATATCTGGCACTATTTGAAGCTGGGGGGTCGTAAAAAAGCCCCCCTTGCGTGTAAGTCTTTGTCTCATGTTAATTAGAGTTACTAATTAGTAGTTTACGATGTCGTCCCGTCCTAAGCGCAAGGGCACTGTTTCTAACAGCACTGAACAACCAGGACATCTTTCGAAAAATCATCCGTCAAATTCAAGCCCGGATATAGGCAACCAATCTTCTGACCTGAACATGAGACTAACTCAGACTCAACAAGAATTGGAAGCTGTAAAAGCGAATCTCAGGGATGAAATCTCACGTAAAGTTTCCGATCGCATAAAAAATCAACTCCCGCACTCGGCTGAATCAATGATATCTGACGTATATGATTCTTTGATGGTGGAATACTCGCCAAAATTTGATTTTATCGAAAAGCAACTAAAATCACTAAAAAACAGCTTCATGATACTCGAAGAGAGAGTGAAAAAGATCGAAAGTAGACTTGACGATATTGAGCAGGAAAATAGGCTGGATTCACTTATTTTCAGTGGTGTCAAACAAGCTCCGGGTGCTGATGTAAAATCGTGTATTAATAATATTATCTCGGACAAGATGGGCGTACAAGTTTATGTTTCGGAACTAACTAAAGTGTATAGATTTACCCTTCCAGAGAATCCTACGCGGCCTGATATGATTGCACCGGTACTCGCCCAGTTTTCGTCTAAGGATGTGGCTAGAAAGGTATTTGCTGCTAAGAGCAAACTGGCCAAATCTGGTATATTTGTGTCTGAAAGTTTAACTAAGAAGCGACGAGAAATTCTGCAACTGGCTTGTGATAGGTTAGGTAACCACAACGTATGGTCCGATCACGGCCGTATTTTCGCTCGATCTGGAAATGACGCTCGGACACGCCGACTGTGGAGTTGTGACGACATATAATCTGAGTTTTTTTTTTTTTCGTTTTAGTAGTTATAAATGTGTACTTTAGTATTTACATTCTTTCGTAGTAATAGTTCTTTAATAGGAAGTAGGATAAATTATTTATGAATGTTTTCACGATTACTTCAGTTAGAAAAAAATCGCTTTTCGTTGGATAATATTTTGTCGAGTGATGTTGGTAGCCGGTCGGAATTTTCGGATAAACAGCCTGCAAGGCTTAGTAAATATGTTGCAGTAGATGATGTGAGTGCACCCGTTATGCTGTCCGGATTCCAGATTCTCCACTGGAATTGTCATTTAACTACTTCACATGAAGATGTAGTTGATATAATTAATAAACTTAACAGTGAGGTGCAAGTGATAGGTATTTGTGAATCATTTATTAGTGAACAATGTCCTGCTTCGTTGTTTAATTTTCCAGGTTACACACTTATTTCCAAGAACCGGTCATTGATGGGAAGGGGAGGTTTAGCATTCATAATCAAGGATGATATAAAATTTAAAGTAAGGGAAGATTTATCTTTATGGATTGAAGGTAAGATTGAAACTTTTGCTATTGAAATAGTGACAAGTAATAATAATCCACTTCTTATTTCATCGGTGTATAGACCCCCTGGTGCTAGTCCGGATTTTTTCCTAGAGGAAATTGAAATTTTAATATCTGAAATAAATCGAAATTTTGATAAAATTGTAATCATAGGTGATTTTAATTTTGATTTATTAGATCTTCAAGCCAAAAATTTGGATTTCCTTAATGTCATGCTTTCATTTGGTCTTTTCCCATTAAATTCTATCCCATCCCGATTAACAGACCATTCTGCAACTTTGATTGATAATGTTTTCGTCACTGAAGTTATGGTGGAAGATAGCATGTGTGATGTATTAATCCATTCTGGTTCGGACCACTTACCGCTTCTTTGTTTGTTGCAGAAGTTATCACATTGTAAAATTAAAAGAAAAAACAAGATTCTTCGGCGTGACATGAAAGAAGTTAATCTGGCTAAATTTAAAAATGAAGTTAGTTCGTTGGATTGGGAGGTGGTTTACAATGAAAAGGATGATGCTTCAAAAGCTTTTAACATTTTTTCAGATATTCTTTACCCTGTGTTTGAGAAAAATTGCCCATTGAATAAAATTAATTGCAAGAAAGCTAAACCGAGAAAGCCGTGGATAAATGATGAAATTTTGAGTTTAATAAGACAAAGAAATAAGTTGTATTGTCAATATCTTGATAATCCATCTGAAATGATTTTAAATGAGTTTAAAGAGTTGAGAAATTATGTAAATAATTCAAAAAGAAATGCAAAGAATGAGTATTATTTAAACCGTTTGAAGATTAAGGAAGGTAATATAAAAGATACTTGGGGAATTGTCCGTGAAGTGATAGGATGTGAAAAAAAAGATATGTGTATAACCAATTTAAAAACTAGAAATAGAATTATTCATGATAAATTGGAAATAGCAAATTACATGGGTGATTATTTTTCGAAAATTGGTAGTGTTATACAGAATGAAGTGTCTAGAGGTAGTTGTGCCGTCAACATTAAGGTAAATCCTTCAAGCATGCAGAATGGGTTTGAATTTGTACCATGTAATGTAGAAGAAGTTGAAAAAATTGTTTGTAGCCTTAAATCAAATTCTTCTGGTGTAGATGGATTGAACCTAAAGGCTTTTAATTATGTGTCGGTGTATCTTTTACCGGTACTGGTTCATTTAATTAATCTCTCAATGGTTAAAGGGCATTTCCCGTCGGAACTGAAACAATCTAAAATCATACCTTTACATAAAGGTGGGGACCCCTCAGAACCCTGTAATTGGCGACCAATTTCCATTTTACCTTTATTTAGTAAAATTTATGAAAAAGTTATTTATAAACGATTGTATGATTTTTTGGATTCGAAGAAAATTTTGTATAATGGACAGTTTGGTTTCAGAAGTAAACATTCCACTAGTCATGCAGTACACCATCTTTTAAGTTTTGTTGATAATGCATTTGAAAATAATATGATTCCTTTAACTGTTTTTGTAGATTTCCGTAAGGCTTTTGACACTGTTGATTTTAATACTCTTCTTAGTAGACTAAGTGGGCTTGGGTTAGGTAGTACTTGTGTAAAGTGGTTTTCATCGTATTTGCATGGCCGGACTATCAAAGTTGCTTTATCAGATATATCAAGCAGAGAGTTCGGTGTTAAGTGTGGAGTGCCTCAAGGTTCCGTGCTGGGACCTCTACTTTATCTTATTTATGTTAATTCGTTGGCTTCACATGTTGGAGTTGAAGCGCTGACCTCTTTCGCGGACGACACTGCGATAACAGTAATTGGTAGTTGTTTGGTGCAGGTTGCACATAAGGCTAATTTGGCACTTGAACGTTTGCGCAGTTTTACAATAGGTAGTTCCCTAGCAGTTAATGCATCTAAAACAAATTACATTATATTTAGTAGAACAGGTAGGTTACTTAATGATAATAATAACATTTTTTTTGGACATTTACCCATTAAACAAGTTTTTGAAATTAGGTATTTGGGGTTTTATTTAGATAATAATATTAGTTGGAAAAAGCATTGCAGTGTTATTGGTGCTAAAATTGCTAGGGGTCTAGGAATTTTGAGACGTGTAAAAAAAACTTTTCCGTTCAAGATTTTAAAAATCATTTATTTTTCCCTTGTTCATCCTTATATAGATTATGGTTGTGTTCATTGGGCTAGTAATTTCTTCTCTAATTATAAAAGGATCCAGATTTTGCAAAATAAAAGCATTCGATTGATTGCGGACATAAAAGAGCAGGTTGAATCCAAAACTACTGCTAGCTTTTCCCGGTGTAATGTTTTAAATGTTGGTCAGATTCGTGACTACCAGGCATCAATTTTTGTGTTCCAGAGCATGAAACATATATGCCCTGAGTATTTTCATGATTATTTTTCCATGAATCAGGAGTACCATAATTATGATACAAGAAATTCACAACTTTTAAGCCATGAACAAAGAAAAACAGTTCGATCATCATATGTGGTTCGGAATCTGGGGCCTTCTGTTTGGAATAGTTTGCCGGCTGGCATCAGGGAGTCTGTCACTTTATATGGGTTTAAAAATAAATTGAAAATGTTTTATTTAAGTAATAGGTTTTGAAGGGCAGAAGGTTTTTGATGTCTTTTTTTTTTGCAGTTTATTGATGTGGGGTGGGGACTGAATACCGGTAAATGATATTTAATATGATTATTTTGTTGTATTTTGTTCATGTGTATGTGTTGTTATTTTTTATATATAAGATAGGCTAGGTGGTTAATCATGAGATGTTATGTTTAGATATTTATTTATAAGATGTAAATCATAATATGAAATTGCAGCACAAGTCCTTAGGACTTTCTTTTTGCTGCAACAATTTATTAGTGTTGTCATTTTTTTATTTATGTTTGTATTGTGGATAAAATAAAACTTACCTACCTACAGAATCGGTCTAGTTACCGTCGTATATAAATACATGATCTTATTGGGGGTCAAGCCCCAGTTCGTTCCCACCCTTTGTTGACGTAGAATTAGGGAAGCTGTGGCTTTCCATGCTTTTCCAAGACAATGAGCTTTCCAGCTCTGTTGATGAGCAATTATGACCCCTCGGTGTTTTACCTGCTTTTTCAGAAATAATGGGTGATTATTTATTTTTAGAGCAAAGAGAGCTTGCCATTGCCTCTTTTTTATGGTCATCCGCATATGCCTGGCTATATCCGGATTGCTGTTTTAATAAATTCGGCAGGCTGTTCATGACCAGGTTCCATATATATATATATATATATATATATATATATATATATATATATATATATATATATATATATATATATATGTATATTTTCACCTTTTCCCTTCACTTCATTTTCATCCCACTTTTCCCAATACACCAGAAAACAGCTCAATTAATTCGTTCAGAACTTTCTCATGAACTCTGATTTTATATTTTATTACTGCATTGACCATAACCAGTCAAGCTTAACCAATTTTTTCTCATCAGCGACGGATTATCTCCGGCAGCAACAACCAATACATTGTTATGGTTACCTCTCCCTCATTTAACCTACAATTTCGAAGGCAGTACATAGATCAGAACAGATTTGAAATTGCATTGCTTCAATTGCTTCTCTCCCAGGGATAAGACATTCACATTCTCTCTTTTGACATTACAAAAGCATTAGATTGTGCCTTGCCTATCAGTCTGTAAACTTCCAGGCTATGATGTTGAAAGTTGACTTTTTCATTAACCCTGGTGTTTTCTTGGCCAACAATCACTATAAATTGTCCTCGATTGTTTTTTTTTTTTTCAAATGAAAGCCTAGCACATGCTGAAGTACCTCAATAAAGGAGTCTAGGCTAAACTCTCTTCCTGTTTTGTATCAATGATATGGACAGACATTCGTATATTCAAACTTCATCATCACACTGATGCTGCAACGAGTCAAATCGCAATTCTTAGGCACGAAGATCCAGATGAATCCAGTTTTAAGCTTCAGGCTAACCGGGTGAAGATTGAGGACTTAACTTACTTATTTAAGTCCCATCCATCCTCATGGGACGTTTTAGGGCCACTCCTTTCAAGATTTCATAGACCAGTACTCGACTGTTCGGTCAGGTGTAATTCTGGATAGTTGGGTGATATGTTGCGAATCCACCTTTTACTAGGGGGATTGACAACATCTGCCAGACTGACAAGACAGACAATGGAAAGTAAATCTCAATACAACCAAAGCCCCAGAGTTACTGATTCCCAATACAAGAATTACTGCAAGGAATTTGTTCTTTGAAGAGACCAATAATAATTAAAAATACTCTTAGACTACTAGTAGTAAGCTATGCATCAAATCTAGTGTGGGTAAAACACCTTAGTGAAGTGAGACCATCCCACTCCTCGTAGCTAAGAGTTATTCTTCGAGGAAAAAACTAGATCCCATAATGCACAAATAGAAAACGGCCTTTCCAAACCGAAGCATTCTACCTAACTGGAGTAAATAAATTTTAAAAAATACTGCATGGGAAATAACTTGGAAACGGAAGCTACTTTCATCACTCTAAGGATGTTCTAATCAGGCAAGGAATAGAATTTCAGCAGAGTCATACAACACTGTTCTAAGCATTTTCTAGTTTTCAAACACAATGTATGACGATAAAATAAGCAAACTCGACCAAACATTAAACAACTACTAGCAAAGTCTATTGGACAACAGGCATAAAATGAAACGTAGCCCATATTCTTTTTGGAGTATCAGACAGTGTTGTTTCCCCCCTCCCATTTTTTTAACAAATAGAACTTTCACCCAAAATGGAGTATTTTCCCAATATTGTACTTTTTATCGATGAAGGAAAAGCCCGACGCCCAGGTCGAAACTATGACTCAAATATTAGTAGGCTAACACGCTATCATCTGAACGAGGCGGGTTTGGTAGTTGGTTTTACACCTTTGAGTTAATTACATGTAAAAATAAACAAGATTCCTTTAAAGTTAAAGAAACATACCAAGTATGTAAAGTAAGGTAAAATAAAATCCGCGCACGATATAAAAATTATAAATAAAAAAAACTAAATAATAAAAGCATTATACAAACTAATAAATAAATATTTATACTTAAAATGATGTCTTTTTACAATCTAAAGCTAAACATAAGGTAGGTCGTCCCTTAATGCGGTTACAAGAAAATATTTAAGCCCATAGTAACTAGGATAACATGGGAGAGAGAAAAGAATGAAGCTAAGAATAAACGTGAAACTAAAAATAGTTCCGCATGGGAGGTGTGGGGTATACAGCTGTGTCGGCTTCAGGCAAGTTTATGTCATTGTTACCGTTAACGTTCGAAATTCGTTAATGTCAAAAATACCTTTTTTCTCCTTGGATTTAGTCAGCGTCACCAGTCAACTTTTCAATTTAATCCGAGGTTTGATGATGACAAGTTAGGTTTCGTTGGGTTAAGCTAGCTTAGGTTTTCAATCCATTTCTGATATTTATTAAATTAAAAAAAAACAAGTTTTTTTAACTGCAAGTAAGGAGCGACATTAAAACTTAAAACGAACAGAAATTGTTCCGTATATGAAAGGGGTTGTCCCCTCCTCAACACCTGGCTCTTTACGCTAAAGTTTGAATCTTTCTCATAACTCAACTTTTTAAAACAATAAAAACTTTAGCGTAAAGAGCAAGGTGTTGAGGAGGGGACAACCCCTTTCATATACGGAATAATTTCTGTTCGTTTTAAGTTTTAATATCGCTCCTTACTTGCAGTTAAAAAAACTTGTTTTTTTATTTAATTTCTGAACGTTTTTGAATTAATGCATGTTTTGATTTTGGCTCACCGCACATAAATAATTAAAAAAAAATTTGCACATTAATTTTTTTTCGGCTAAATGGCTTTCTCATAGTTTTGATCGGACGGTTTTGATAAAAAAAAGGAAATGGGGAGAAGGCCTAGCTGCCCTCCAATTTTTGGTTACTTAAAAAGGCAACTAGAAATTCTTTTACGAACGTTTTTATTAGTAATGAATATACGTAACTTACGAATTTACTTACGTAACGAACTCCTATGTTTTTTATATATTTTTATTACGTATATGAGGGGTTTCGCCCCCTCGTCAATACATCGCTCTTTACAATAAAGCTTGAATTTTGTCCCAATTCTTTGATAGTGACCCCTGAATCACAAAAGCCGTAGAATAATTAGTTGAAATTAGTAAAAAATACTTTAGCGTAAAGAACGAGGTATTGTGGAGGAGACGAACCTTCTTAATCAAGTCATATTTTCTGTTCCTTTTAGGTTTTAATGCTGATCCTTACTTCCAGCCGAATTTTTTTTTCTTTATTTTCTCATTGTTTTTTTTTAATAATGGTAGAAAATCCTGCAGGTCCTTCATGGAAATTCTCTTCCCTCATGATAAATTCCTCCATGGAAAGATCCTCCACGTAGCCCCCTATCTCGACCGACCCCCACCCCCCTCAACTCGAAAAAATCTCCCTGAAAACGTTTGTGCACTTCCCAATAACCATTATTATATGTAAACAAAGGTCAAATTTTGTAATTTGCAGCCCCTCCTCCAGGGACTGTGGGGGATTAAGTCGTCCTGAAAGACACTTTTAATTTCCGTTAGAATGAGCCCTCTTACGACATTGTAGAACCACTGGGTCGATACGATCACCCCTGGGGAAAAAACAAACAAATAAACACGCACCCGTGATCTGTCTTCTGGCAAAAAAATTACAAAATTCCATATTTTTGTAGATAGGAGCTTGAAACTTCTACAGTAGGATTCTCTGATACGCTGAATTTAATGATATGATTTGCGCCAAGGTTCAATGACTTTTAGGGGGTGTTTCCCTCTATTTTCTAAAATAAGGAAAAGTTTTGCAGGCTCTTAACTTTTGATGGGTAAGACTAAACTTGAAGAAACTTTCCGTTTGTCAGAGTTTCGGTTACTATTGAGCCGGGTCGCTCCTTACTACAGTTCGTTACCATAAACTGTTTAATAACCAAATTTAACCTGACTTAATCTAAACTAACATATTCCAATCTAGCCCAAATATAACTTTTACCATTATAGCTTGCATTAAGCTGAAAAAGCTGACTTGCAAAGATAATTGAATCCAAGCAGAGAACAAGAGCTAAGAGCTCATATGGCACTTGTGACGAGGCAAGAAGAGCCAAGAGCTCATATGGTATGAGCTCTAACAAAATTCTAAGAATCAATAGATTCATTTAAAAGGAAAATCAGAGGCTTAATACCGGTCAGGATTTAAAATAAGAGC
Source organism: Artemia franciscana (assembly GCF_032884065.1). Lineage (NCBI taxonomy): Eukaryota > Metazoa > Arthropoda > Branchiopoda > Anostraca > Artemiidae > Artemia > Artemia franciscana. The sequence goes on from NC_088875.1 coordinate 35,983,357, forward strand.
TCTGAGTCACGATGTCCTTCTAAATATCAAAATTCATTAAGATCCTATCACCCACTCGTAAGTTATAAATACCTAATTTTTTCTGATTTTTCCTCTCCCTTTAGCCCCCCAGATGGTCGAATCTGGGAAACGACTTTATCAAGTCAATTTGTGCAGCTCCCTGACACGTCTACCAATTTTCATCGTCCTAGCACGTCCAAAAGCACCAAACTCGCCAAATCACAGAACCCCTCCCCCCAACTCCCCCAAAGAGAGCGAATCTGGTACGGTCACGTCAATCATGTATCAAGGACATTTGCTTATTCTATCCACCAAGCTTCATTCTGATTCCTCCACTTCAAGTGTTTTCCTAGACATCCCCCTCCAACTCCCCCAATGTCAAAAGATCTAGTCGGGATTTGAAACAAGAGCTCTGAGATATGAATTCCTTCTAAATATCAAATTTCATTAAGATCCGATCACCCATTCGTAGGACAAAAATACCCCAATTTTCACGTTTTCCATTAATTCTGGTTCCCCACAGCTCCCCCCAATGTCACAGGATCTGGTCGGAATTTAAAATTAGAGCTTTAAAGCACAAGATCCTTCTAAATATCAAATTTCATTAAGATCTGGTCATCCTTTCGTAAGTTACAAATACCTCGTTTTTCAAAATTACCCCCAACTCCACCAAAGAGAGCAGATTCGGTCCGGTTATGTCAGTCACTTATCTTAGACAGGTTTTTATTCTTCCCATCCAGTTTCATCCTTATCTCTCCGCTTTAAGTATTTTCTAAGATTTCCGTCCTCCCACCCCAGCTGCCCCCCCCCCCCTAATGACGCTGGATCCGGTTGAGATTTAAAATAAGAGATCTGAGTTACGAGGTCCTTCTAAATATGAAGGTTCATGAAGATCCGATCACTCCTTCGTAAGTTAAAAATACGTCATTTTTCCTAATTTTTCAGAATTAACCCCCCCCCCCAATAGAGCGGATCCGTTCCAATTATGTAAATCACGCATCTAAGACTTCTGCTTATTTTTCCCACCAAGTTTCATCCCGATCCCTCCAATCTAAGCGTTTTCCATGATTTTAGGTTCCCCCACCCCAAACTCCTCCAATATTACCAGATTCGGTAGGAATTTCAAATAAGAGCTTTGAGACACGATATCCTTCTAAATATCAAATTTCATTGAGATCCGATCACCCGTTCGTGAGTTAAAAATACCTCATTTTTTTCTAATTTTTCATAGTTAACCCCCCCCCCCAACTACCCCAAAGAGAGCGAATCCGTTCTGATTATGTCAATCATATATCTAGGACTTGTGCTTATTTTTCCCACCAAGTTTCATCCCGATCCCTCCACTCTAAGTGTTTTCCAAGATTTTAGGTTTCCCCCTCCCAACCCCAACCCCCAATGTCACCACATCCGGTCGGGACTTAAAATAACAGCTTTGAGACACGATATTCTTCCAAACACAAATTTCATTAAGATCTGATCAACCGTTCGTAAGTTAAAAATACTTCATTTTTTCTATTTTTCCGAATTAACGGGCCCCCACTCCCCCCCCCCCCCCAGATGGTGAAACCGGGAAAAATACTATTTATAATTTAATCTGGTTCGGTCCCTGATACGCCTGCCAAATTTCATCGTCCTAGCTTACCTGGAAGTGCATAAAGTAGCAAAACCGGGACCGACAGACCGACAGAATTTGCGATTGCTATATGTCACTTGGTTAATACCAAGTGCCATAAAAAGGAATTTTGGGCATTCACCGATGAAAGACATACATTATAATAAAGAATATTTAATTGGTTAATGTACTTTTATTCAGATTCAATAGAAAAAAAAATAACGATTCTTTTTTACGAGAAATCAAAAAACGAGCCTGATTCTCCTAAACATGACGCGAATAAAAGAAAAAAGTATACCATTAAAACCAGAAGTTCAATAATGTTGACAATTAATAAGGCAAAGAAAACTTGACATGCAAGAGAGACGAATAAGGGCTCATCTGGAAACTAATGCTAATTGTCACGTATTTTTCTAAATCTGCAAATATATAGCCCCAACTGAGTGCCTTACGGCATTGGAAAGAGCCGCATTTGGGTCCCATTTTCAGAAAAGAGTGTATTTGGAAGGTAGTTATTTCCTCTTAAGAAGGCTATTATCAAGGCAAATTACCCAAAGAGATATAAACTCGATTGGATCACATGGTAAGATGATACTGCCTCGAGGTAAACTTGAGGCAGTATCACATGGAATCAAGATTTGATATTATTTTCCGTAGGGGGAAGGAATTTTGGTACTCATGTATTATACGCCACTCACTCAAATTTACGCTGTGTAAAACTCGAAAACAAACCAGTTTCTTCGTTAAAGACAAGATAAAAACAAGTAAAAGAATAGATGGGAAATATTTAATTTGGGCTATGGATTTGCACATAAGGGGGGGGGGTAAAGTATTTGGACAATTTTAAGTCAGAAAACAATTCTTACTTCATAATACGCAGAATAATTGTACTTAACTCATTTTGCATCCAGGCCCGCTATACTTTATTCCCCCCTCTAATGTGCAAATATATAGCCCAAATTTCTTTCTAAAGTAATGAAGAAACCGGAATGTTCTAGAGTTTTATATATCATAAACTTGAGTGAGTGGCGCATAACACATAAATACTGGAATTTTTCATGGAGAGAGAGCTGAATTTTCCGGTATTATTTAAAAGCGACCAGACATTAATTTTAAAAAACAAGCTTTTTCAACTGAAAGTAAGGAGCAACATCAAAACTTAAAACGTGTGATATTTGTATACGGCTTGAATCGCTGTGAAATTAAGGAACTACTATTCGTCCCTCTAAATAGCCATATGCTACCAGGTTTAATCGTACTAATTTAATAAGTAATGAAATTTATAAACACCAAAATCACTTGCAAAAATATTGTCACTAAGAAAGTACAATCCCTGCAAAAAGATAAATATACAATAACACTTATATAAATTTGTAAAAAACTAAATCCAAACACCTAGTCAAGCATTTTTTTGGCAACTGTTACAGGGCCGTATCCAGGATTTTTATTTGGGAGGGGGGTCAAAGTTTATTTACATGCACTTTTTTATATTTTCATGAGTCAGACAAACATTTGGGGGGAGCGGTTCAGCCCCCTGGATACAGCCTTGAATCATTATGAAGACTTAAATAAAGTAACTAATTGAATTGAAGCATACCGCCATTGCAATTGCCATATCTGATTCAGTAACGGTGTCCATTGGTGACGATACTAGAGGTGCCTTTAATTTGATCTTCTTTGTTAAAGCAGAAGTCAGATCCTGTAAAGATGGAGAATGAAAAGATATTTTCCATTAATAACCTTTACATTCAATAAAAATCCAATGATAAATTTTAATTTGTCAATTATGCAAAATCATAAAAAAAGCTAAAAGTAAACTTTAGAACTCTTTCCCTCTCCTCCGCAATTAGTGGCTTGCCCCTTCCCCCTATACCTTCAAAACACCTTTTTTGGTATTATCAGTGAGAAATACCTTTTTGGTATATTCATTAAAAGAATTTTTTTTTAATCCCCATCCAAAATTTGGCGTTTGTCAATAGAAATCAAAGCTAAAAATAGCGGAAGTTTGATAACAATATATAACCTAAATCGAAAGAATAATCTTTTGCTGTCGTACATGCTTATGCATGAAAAAGCCCTTTAAATTCAAAGTTACAAAACATAATTTATTAGTACATGAACATTCACAGAATTTTATAAAAAGAAGGGAATCGACCCCAAAAGACGTGCAATCTTGATGGAACTTCAAATTCAACTTGCCCAAGAACTCTATAGTACGGGTCACAAGCCCCTATAAACAAATATAAAGAATTTCGTATTTTTCCTGAGAGAGGTCTGTCGCGGATGCATGTTTAGTCGTTTTTGCCCCTTATTCACATCATATAACTACTAAGTTTCGGATGTCATACTACCGTTTGTTGGTGAATTCCTCCCTAAACAGTATGCAAAATACACGCTCATTACAAAGCGTATATTGGCGATACTAATGTTTTGCATAGTTGCACACTAGGAGATGAATCTCTGTTAGCTTTTATAGTGACTGACGACACCAAAAGGGAATTTGCGGTGTATTCTTATTATTATTAGGAAGAGGGATTGATAAAGGCCCATTGCCTCTACATCCCAAGAACTATGCTCGATTTATGGTTGGGAGGGACCAATGATGGATTCGGCCTCCCCACCCTTACCATATATCTTGCCCGCTGTCAGGCTTCTCCTTCCCTTACTATGTCTTCCAGCTTAACTATACCATTACGCACACAGTGACCATCTCGCATTTTTGGCATAGCGGGGATTCCCCCTCCTTACGCAGGAAAGATGTTTCCCAAAATTTCCAATTCCCCTTACCGCTTCTGTAACCAACCTCGTCTCAGACCTTTCAAGTCGTACAAAATACTTAGTCAGAGTGGGGCTGAACTACAACCCCACTCTGACTAACCTTGTTCATAATTATACGTGCGGGAATATTCGAACACATGTCACTTCAGGTTTTAACTAAATATCATTAAACCTCAGGAGTGAATCCAGGAAGGGGCCGGGGGGGGCATCGGAGTTCGAAACAAAATCAACGAAAAGTACATTTGGACAAATGAAATCTGCAGTTCAACGTTACCCAACTATGTTCTCAAACTGGTTAATTTATTTTTGTCTTCAATTTGCACTCCCTTTCTATCCCCTCAAACCCTCCATAAGTGTCAAATTTCATCTGTGCTTTATAGAAAACGAAATGCATTTCTAACACTGTTCGTCAAAAATTCAAGAATAAAAACAAATCAAAGAAATAATCAATATTACACGAAAGAGAAAGATATTTGGAGAATAATTACATTTTTGTGATATTGCATTACAGTCAATTAATTTTACTTTACTACTTTAAAATGTCTGTTTTTGTCGAAACTTTTTTTTATTAGTTTTTTACTGTCAAATGAGCAGGTAGCCAAAACCTGCTCAAGTTCAGGACGTACCCGAGTTGCTTTCCAAACGATGCACACAATTGAAGTTGTCAAGTCACTCACTTATCTTGAATCGGTCGTCACGAGTAACAGCTAAGTTGAGGCGGAATCTCAGTCGCAAATCGACAAAGCTGAGTCAACAATTTTCAATTAATATTCAACGTATTTTTAATCTAAACAAGAGCTAAGTGCTCATATGGCACTTGTGACGAAATCGGAAGAGCCAAGAGCTCATATGGCATGAGCTCTAGCAAAATTCTAAGAATCAATAGATTAATTTAAAAGCAAAATCAGAGGCTTAATTTCTGTCAGGATTTAAAATAAGAGCTCTGAGACACGGGTCCTTCTAAATATCAAAATTCATTAAGATCTGATCACCTACTCTAAGTTAAAAATACCTCATTTTTTCGAATTTTTCTTCTCCCTTCAACTCCCCCCGATGGTCGAATCGGGGAAAATGACTTTACCAAGTCAATTTGTGCAGGTCTGTGACATACCCACCAATTTTCATCGTCCTAGCACGTTCAGAAGCACCGAACTTGTCAAATCCCTGGACCCCCTAACTTCCCAAAACAGAGCGGATCCAGTCCGGTTACGTCTATCACGTATCGATGACATTCACTTATTCTACCCACCAAGTTTAATCCCGACCTCTCCACTCTAAGCGTTTTCCGAGATTTCCAGTTTCCCCCTTCAACTCCCCCCAATGTTACCATATCTAGTCGGGGTTGAAAATAAGAGCTCTGAAGCACAAGATCTTTCTGAATTTCAGATTTCATTAAGATCTGAAAAATACCTCGTTTTTCTTACTTTACCGAATTAACTGTCCCCCCGTCCCCCCCAAGACAGTCGAATCAGGGAAACGAGACTTTCTTTATTTAATCTGATCTGATCCCTGATACTCCTGCCAAATTTTATCGTCCTAGCTTATCCGGAAGTGCCTAAACTAGCAAAACCGGGACCGACAGACCGACAGAATTTGCAGTCGCTATGTGTCACTTGGTGAATACCAAGTGCCATAAAAACCAAGTACACCAAATTTCAAAATTGTAATTCGATAGATGGAGAGCTATATCTCAACTGTGGAAGGATATCAAAATTGTTGTTTTTCTATGGTATATTAAAACTGTAGGAAAAAAATTAGCATATTAGAAATTACACAGGGAACATAAACATTAATTACAACATAATTTGATTGTCGGTAGTAGAGAATAATTTGTCGGCATAAGTATGCAAAAGGTTTGCTGAAAATAAGATAAAATGAAACTGAAGTTCTTAAAAAGAAACTATCTTTTCAGCGAGTCAAGTTCGGTTCCCTGCAACAATAATTGTGTACATAAATTTTTTCTCAAAAAACAGAACTATATTTTTTTCCTAAAATTGTGATTATTAAGAGTTCGGTGTGAAAAAACGATACAGATAGATCACGACTTGGAAAAATGTACTTCTATATATAACAATAATGGTAAAAACAATATCAAGGGAGATCTTGAAATCATCCACCAGAAAATGGAGGATATAAAGGCCCATTTTCACGAGGATGAGAGTCTTCCATCCATGTGAACCTGTATTCTCGCACTGGGTTTGTTCAGCAAAAGTATGTTTTCGCTTCCATCTACCTCTCATCTATCTCTTGTTGAATTTGACGAAGAGCCCAAGTTCAGCTCAGCGTTGAGACCAGAGTACAGGGTTGCCACCCAGTGAACAAAAAATCACTAGATTTCAGTGATTTTTTTCAATAAGCTAGTGATTTATGTACTGTTTTGCTTAGGGAATATTTAAAAAAAACACTAGAAATAGTGATAAATCACTAGGGGTGGCAAACTTCCACAGTAGAACGGGATGGCTAAGCCCATAACGTTTTGAATAAGTGGTTGTTTTCCTGAGGATTAGAGGCGAACATAAATTCAACTCCAATCTTCTTGAAAATGGACCCTTGGATGGAGAATTCCACCAAGGAAGTCAAAGTCAACATGTGTTGACTTGACTTGACTTAATGCTCCTGCCGAAATGCTTCCTGCGTCGAGAGTGATGCTACATGGTGCCTCCATCTAGACCGGTCTCTTGCAAGGATGTGGACGTCCTCCTGAATATTTGCCATGGCTAAGAAGGCACCTGTCGTGTCCTTCCATCTGGTTGGGGGACGACCTCTTGGGCGTTTCCTGCCATGCAGCACGGGATCAAAGTCAAAAATCGTTCGTGCGGGAGTGTCGGGGGGCATGTGAAGGAGATGTCCGTACCAGCGTAGTGTTCGTTGGGCGAGTTGGACTGAGAAGGGCGTTTGAGCAGTTAACGCCAGGAGGTTCTCGTTGCTAACAAAATCGTACCAGCGTAGTCCTTCATTGCGGCGAAGATGTTTAGTTTGGGCTATATTTACGGTGCTAAGCACAGACTGAGTGGCTGGCCAGGTTTCGGCTCCGTAAAGAAGCAGGGATCTCAACGAAGCATTGCATATGCGCATCTTGGTCCTACGGCTGATAGAAGGTTTCCTCCAAAGGGCGCTTAGTCTTCTCACTACAGCTGAGGCTTTGGCAATTCGGTGCATTTGATCTTTGAGGATTTATCCGTCATTTGAGAGAATAGAGCCAAGGTATGTAAATTCCTCAACAATCTCAGCTGGTTTGTCGCCAACCATTAGGACTGCCGGGGGACGCGGTGAGTTACGGGGCTCAGCAAACATCACTTTTGTCTTCTGCCAATTAATTGACAGCCCTATCTTTAAGGCTTCATCAGCAAGGATCTGTAGGGCTACTTTGAGCTTCGACGGTGAATCGGAGACAAGAGCAAGGTCATGGGCATAGTCAGCGTCTAAAAGTACTCTATCACCGTAATGCAACCCAAACTGGAAGTGGTTTATGGTCCGAGTCATACTGTAGTCGATGACACAATTAAATAACTCTGGAGCAGCAGCACAGTCTTGACGGACTCCAGTATTGATTTCAAAAGATGAGCTGCGTCTGCCATTGACTTGTATGCAGCTCTCAGTCCCTCCGTGGAGCCGCTCGAAAAGGTTGCAGTACTTCGCTGGTAGTCCCGTTGTTTTCAGTATGAGCCAGAGTGATTGCCGGTCGACAGAATCGAAAGCAGCCTTGAAATCCACAAAGGTAAAATATGCTTTTAGTTGAAATTCTCGAGTCTTTTCTATCAGCTGCCGCATTGTGAATATTTGCTCCACGGTGTACCTTCCTGGCATGAAGCCAGCCTGTTGGATTCTTCGTTGGCTTCTGAGGAAAGTAGTACAGCGGTCCAGGAGGGTCATAACGAAAAGCTTCCCGGGCACAGTGAGGAGTGTGATGCCACGATAGTTGGGGCAGATTCTTCGACTGCCTTTCCGTTTCCAGAGAGGCAGAATGATGCCCGCTCGCCAGTCTTTTGGAATCCATTCTGTACGAAATACTATGGAGAACAGTACTTGGAGCCAGACAAGGGACACTGCCCCACCATATTTCAGCAGTTCTGCAGGGATACCACAGACTCCTGGGGCTCGGTTGTTTTTCATCCGTTTCAGAGATTTCAGGATTTTTGTAGAGAAGAAAGGGTGTTGCACACTATCACACGGGGCGTCAGGGGTGTTGGATGCAGCTTGAAGAAGGTCAGGGTCGGGCTGGCTAACACAGTCCAGGTTTAGGTGTGAAGAGAAGTGATCCTTCCAGGCAGACAGTTGAGCGCTCTCGTCAGTGAGAATATTCCATATGTAAGATCCCAAAGGTGTTTCCATAGAGCGCATGTGTCACCCTTTCTGGCGGCCTCCTCAAGATCGGCGGCCTTTTTCTCGGTGAACAGCTTTCTGTCTCTGTGGAGGAATTTATTTCTTACTCCGTTCGACGTCTGTAGTTAACCATGTCTTTCGATAGGCGTGCTTTGCAACGCTGTTCAATAACATTTAGAGTTTCCTGCGATATCCAGAACTTTTTTCTGGGCTTCAGACGACCGATAGTACTTTCAGCCGAAAGCAATACGCCGTCATTGAATAGTTGCCATGCTTCTTCAGATTCTGAAATTTGATATTTATATGTGTTGAGCAAATGATTATTTTCATGAGGATGGGAGGCGAACATGGCTCAACTCCCATTCTCGTGAAAATAGACCCTAAGATACAATGTGGGAATTTCAATGGTCATTGTTGGAATTTTTAACCAGAGCGAATGAAGCAACATGTATTAATTTTCCTACTAATTATTCAAACAGTATTGATTTAAGTATTGCAGTATTATTCAAATTTCAGGATTATGAGAATTGGATCCATACACGTGAACAAGTGGCCTCAATTTACGAAAATGTAGAGGAGGGGGGTAAAATATTTATTTTAAAAAATATAGTGGGTTTTTTTTAATGAAAATACTCCGAAAAAGTTACTTTTCTCCATGAGCACCCCCCCCAATTCTGGTCACTGTTTGAACCTGTGTTTTCGCGCTATATCTTCTCAAGGAAAGCAATCTTGTTGGACTTGACAAAGAGCTCTAGTTCAACTCTGTCTTTAGAACAGAACATAGCTGGCTGGAAAAATCTTGCCTCTTAATTAAACAAATGGTTATTTGTTCATGAATATTACTTATGAAAATGGTTATTTGTTATGAATAACTAATGTTTTCACGAGAAGGGGAGGTGTACATGAGTTCAATTGCCATCTGAAAATGAGCCCCTAATATTTATTCTTGTCAAATTACGTAGATAGCTGAATGCAAAGTATGATTTAAGCACAGGAAGTCTGCATAAATTAACATAAATAAGGTTTGACCTACTACCCTATAAGAAAATTAATAACTATAGAAGCAGGAAGTTCGACAAATTTTAAGTTAGCCAAATATATTATATGATTAACCATATATCGTCAAATTAATATGATTAACCATATAACCTATGTAAAAGGATGGACGAAAAATTAGTCAGAATAACAAAACTACCTTTGAAATAGATACTAAAAACGAAACATTTTTATCTCAAGGCTTATGCTCAATCCTTGCCTTTTCCTGCTCCATCCTTGCGCTTTACTGATTCTTTTTTTTTATTTCAAGCAGATTGTTTTTATTTGTCATGAGATCAACAAAAATCGAAGAAAATCACCTTAATACAATATAATTATATATCTTGTATTGAAAGACCCGAGAGTTATATACATAAGTCTGATTACATCCGTCAAACTTATCTTTCTTTGAAAAAGTTTTTCTAGGATCATGCGGTACCTTAAAATGATTTAACAAGCCTCTGCGTCGCCTGACTGTCACGAAGACAAAGGGACCCTTAACAAATTCTCCCAGCGGACAAGTCAACATCGAGAGTTATTAAAAATCTATAGTTTGACTGTGAAGTGTGACAGAAGTGACAATGAAATATCACGTCACTTGGGTTGGCAAGCATGTCAAATAGAGCGGGTAAAACCAAATGGACTCCAAAAGTAGCCAAATAGCTCAAATGATATTTCCTTTGAGCTGATTTTAGCGTCTTTCCATATTTGTAGGGACTGCCATTTCCTGAGCTTTAAAAAGAAAATTTTGCTCCATTTAATCAAAAGAACAAATTGCACGCTTTCTTAGGATGCAAGTTTCATAAAAACTAAATATCTCTATCTAGATAGGGTATATAGTGGGAGAAGCTAAACGGTTTTTCAAAGATTTCTGAAAGTAAAGGTCGGCTTTCAGTTTTCTGTCATTTATTCAGATCTCTTATCTAAGATCTACAAGTTAAGGCAAGACTGTCCAACCAATTTTAAAGAGTTTGATCATAAAAACAAACAAAAATGTACTTTTTGAATTGACATAATTTTTATTGGTTAATAAAAAGAATATTCATAAAGCTTGTTTCCGATTTTTTCTCTTTAAGAGTCGAGATTTTGGCATGCTATATATATTTCAGACAAAGTTTGGGAATACATTCCAATAATATATGAACTAATTAAAATTTGAATTGACCGGTAGGGGGGGGGGAATAATCTGAAAAAACGGATTAGAAATCTGCATAACTTTGGCATTCCATAGGACTGTAGCCATTCTAACTCATATCATGTTACAACTTTGAGTATAGACAAATATTGATTGACCATTTCATTGCAAGAATCGTAATGTGTTATATTTCATTTTAACTATTCCCTTAAAGTTTCAGCTGGGCCTCGTAAGCTGTTAATTTATGCCTGGGATACTGCAGACCAGATTTGCCTTTTAGATAGTTTGGATAGTTTTAACTTAATATTCCTTCGACATTCCCTGACGTTTCAACTTAATACCCTTAACCGTTCCTGAAATACTGCTAATACACCCTTTTTAAGACCAGGATACATATAGTGAATTTTGATTTAGTTCAGTATCCCTCTCAAAATCCCCAGGAAGCTTCAAGTTAATATCCTAAGCCGTTCAAGAGGTGCAAGGGGTAACCCCTTTTGACAACCTGGATACGCTTAGTTGCTTTTGGTCAGAATGCGGAAGGCCTGCTTCTGGTATTGTTTTCAGTATTAAAAATCGCACTAATTCCGCTTATAAGAAATACCTTCGTGCAGTCCGATTTCGGCGTCTTGATTTTCCATCAAATCCAAGTGATTGGAAGAAAGTTTTAAATTCTAGTAAAATTACTATTGATCTTACTGGCAATTATATTTCTAAGTCAGCTTGGGAATCGCATTATACTGCTATTTTTTCCCGGATTAATTATGCAGTTCATTCCCGCTTTTCAGCTGTTTTGAAAAGTATGCTACCGTCTGCTCTATCTCAGAATGATATATTACCGATATCCGCTGATTGAATTTACCAGGGTATCAAAAGGCTTAAGTCTAAGTCAGCTGACACCGATGGAATATCAGTGAATCATTTAAAACCTGATTGCCCCCCCTTCAATATCGCATTTACAACTACTTTTTCAAATGTGCTTGTGTTGTTCTGTCGTGACGGACATTTTCTTGTGTGGTACAGTTAACCTACTTCTATTTTAAAAAGGGGGAAAGATCCATTTTCCTGTTAATCTTATCGTCCTATCACTGTTCCTTGTACCTTAGGCAAAGTCCTTGAGTATTTACTTCTCCCTTCTATAACAGTTTATATAAATTTTCAAGTTAACCAGTTTGGTTTTCAGCGTGGTCTGGGATGTCAGCATGCCCATAAAGTTTTTTCTACTCTGCTTTCTGATGCTTCCGGGAAGGGCTATGATCTTTATTTTTGTTCTTTAGATCTATCTAAGGCTTTTGATTCTGTAGTTCACTCCCAAGCCCTGTTTTCTTTGCTTAAATGTGGAGTGAATGTTTCCATTGTTTCTTTATTAAAATTCTGGTATGGTCAGTCTTTCCTTCATATTAAATCTTCTCCTTCTGATCCTTCTATGTTAAAGATCTCCGTAAGACAAGGTGTGAGAGAAGGCGGAGTTTTATCTCCATCAATTTTTAAAATTTGTATTGCTGAAATTTTAAATAGTCTTCCAACAACTTACCTTTTAGGTAGTTCAAATGTCTCTTATCTTGCTTATGCAGACGATATTCTTTTCATTAGTAGAACTAAAACTCGGCTTTCGGCTTCTGTTCGTTCTATCTCTACTGCTTTCTCGAATGTAGGTCTAACCCTTAACCCTGATAAATGTGAATTCTTTCATTTTGGTCCTTCTCTGAACCAATCTTCTAGACTTAATTGTTCTGAATTTAGCATTCCGTGCGTGACTTTTTTAAAGTGGTTGGGCATTACCCTTACTAACAATTTAGTCTCTTTTCGTAATAAAATTGTTTCTGATGCTAAGGTCAAACTTCAAGTGGGTTATTTTAAAATTGTTGCGAACAGGGGGAAATACAACCGCAAAGCCCTTTCACAAATTTATTCTTGCTTTTGTGATCATTCGGTTTTATATCTTTCTGGATTTTATCCTGTTTGAAAAAGAAAAGATTTAAAGGCTCTCAAGTCGTCTTATTTTCGTTTCCTCCGATTTTTGTTTTATCTTCCTCCCTGGTACAAGAACAGTGATATGATAACAGATTTCGGGGATCCAGATTTATCAAATAAACTTAAAGTGCTACACCAGAAACTATCCGATTCGATACATTTTACTATTTACCCTTTTCATGGTCTTCTAAAATGTTTTCTACAGTAATTTAATATGTTATCAGAAGTTATTTTTTTTCTGTGTGTTTGTTTTCTACTCCGCTGTTTCAAGTGGGTCACAAATAAATTATTGTTATTATTATTATTTGGCTCAATATCCCCCTCAACACGCCCTGGAAGTTACAACATAAAAGCCTTCAACTATTCCAGAGATATTGCAGACACACTCTCTTGACAATCTGAATACATATAACGTCTTTTGATTTAATTTAACATTGAAAGTTTCACCTTAATATCCTTAGTCTTTTGAAAAAAAAAAACAGGATAAAACATGCCCCTATTCTACATATCTTTTGGCTTTTAAAAATGTCACTGGAACTTTCAATTTCAAATCGAATAAGCCCCCTTATAGAAGTTTTCTAGGAAAACTTCCATGCGAAGTAGCCCGGTGAAAAATATATGCAACACATCCAAACATATCATGCTTTACTTAGGCAGTGCTATTGCGCTACATATGGTGGAAAGTAATAGCAATCCTAAGGAACCGAGATTAATGTATAATAGTACAGCAAACGAAAATTAGGCTTACCACAGAATCAGCAGTGAAATCTATGAAGCCAGGAAGGATTATGAAGTCACTGAAAAAAAAAGTATATATAAATATATTTCGGAATGCAAAGAAAGTAAAGCGTATTGCCATCACCGTCACCGCACTCTTCGTTCTCTTTCTCAACTTGTTTTCTGTCTCAAGTCTGAAAATTACAAGTTCAAACTCAAGGGTATGCCACCTCACCAAGGGTATGCCTTGGTGAGGTGGATACTCGGACCCAGATGAAATTCTAAACAAAACTTTGTATTTTTTATATATAATCTCAAAGGAATTCGGCAAAACTCATAACTTCTTTTCCGAAATATATATATATATATATATATATATATATATATATATATATATATATATATATATATATATATATATATATATATATATATATATATATATATATATATATATATACTAGCTGTTGGGGTGGCGCTTCGGGCCACCCCAACACCTAGTTGGTGGGGGCGCTTCGCATCCCCCCAAGCCCCCCCGCGAGCGTAAGTCGTTACGCACCATATTAGTTACGCACCATTGTAGTTGTGTCCCTGTGTCCCACCTGTGAATATATATATATATATACATATATATATATATATATATATATATATATATATATGTATTTAACTACGTAAAACTTGCGAATATACAACATTCTTCGCTGTCCCATTGTCTGTACATATAAATAGATTGTCAGGTTTACCGACTCTTGAACATGCAACATATAATTGTCCCTAGGAAAAACAATCCGTATTCAGATCTATACCTCATTATTCTAATGATTGCCCTTGAGCTTTGTTGATGATGATTGCTAATCAAACATTGCCTGTGTCCCCATCGTCATTTATATATCCCCCCTGTGCCCCCCGGCGTCCCCGTTATAGTTGTGTCCCTGTGTCCCAGTCTTCATTTATAGTCGACAAACATGACGTCAGTCGACACAAAAACATGACGTCAGTCGACACACACGTCCCAGTGTCCGAGTCTGTAATTTCTCTTTGAGTGTCCCTGTCGTCATTTATATTCCCTGTGTCCCGGTCTGTATATACATTCGTTTTTGAATGATGAAATAAATTTTTAATTTTTTTCCTTTTTTCTTTTTATTTTTTTTTTGTTTTTACCTTTTTTAGCTTTTTTATTTTTTTTGATTTTTTCTTTTTAGTTTTTTTTTTGTAGTTTTTACCTTTTTTAGTTTTTTTTATTTTTATTTTTTTAGTTTTCTTTTTCTCTTTTATTTTTCAGTTTTTTTCCTTTTTTAGTTTTTTTTTCTTTTTCAGTTTTTAGTTTTTTTTAATAGTTTTTAGTTTTTTTTCTTTTTAGTTTTTTTTTAGTTTTTACCTTTTTTGTTTTTTTTTCTTTTTTAGTTTTTAGTTTTTTAGTTTTTTAGCTTTTTTTAGTTTTTTAGCTTTTTTAGTTTTTTTTTTAGTATTTTCTTTTTAGTTTTTTTGTAGTTTTTACCTTCTTAAGTTTTTTTTCTCCTTTTGTATTAATGCTAAAGCCAAGGTTCGAACCTGGAACCTCTCGGACCTAGAACCTGGAACATAACGCTTTACCAACTCAGCTACTTTGGCTTGAATACATTTACCTTTTTTAGTTTTTTTTTATTTTTATTTTTTTAGTTTTCTTTTTCTCCTTTATTTTCAGCTTTTTTCCTTTTTTTAGTTTTTTTTTTTCTTTTTCAGTTTTCAGTTTTTTTAGTTTTTTTTTCGTTTTAGTTTTTTTAGTTTTTACCTTTTTTTTTAGTTTTTTTTTCTTTTTTAGTTTTTTACCTTTTTTAGTTTTTTAGCTTTTTTAGTATTTTCTTTTTAGTTTTTTTGTAGTTTTTACCATTTTTAGTTTTTTTTCTTCTTTTGTATTAATGCTAAAGCCAAGGTTCGAACCTGGAACCTCTCAGACCTAGGACCTGGAACATAACACGTTACCAACTCAGCTACTTCGGCTTGAACACATTCGTTTTTGAATTGGTATATGATGAAATAATTCAGACGTCATATGCGGACAGACAGACAGACACACAAACAAACAACTTATATAATATAAAAACAAAAAAGAAAATAGAAGGAGAGCATACATAGAAAGCAAACTTTCCAATTCGAAAAAATTCCAATTTTGTATATCAAAAGGTGGAGGTAAATTTAAAAAGTAACAGCCTACATTCCTCATTCCTAGCCTGGGGCCTTAGGAAAGTGAACTTTATTTATCAAGAAGCAACCAGGCGGTTTCGATTCCCAAAATAATACCTAAGTGAAGTCTGGGGCGTCAGTTAGGGCTGGGGGAAAAATTATCTTTTCGAAGTGGGATGGGAGGGCAATTTTGTCGTTTTCAATTTTTTTTTCATTTAAAAACTATACGAATATTGAGCGTCAAGTTTCAGAGGCAGTAATGCCGTACGGTAGCGCATTAGTTTCTAAAGGTGCAGGTATTCCTACAAAATCATGGTTAATATAGACGTTTATTTTAGCAAAAAAGACTGTCCCACAGCAAATCAATGTTTTCAGCTATTTTGTGGTACAAAACAACAATTCTAGCCAAAAGAAGTCCAAACTGCTATTGCGTGAAAATTCTGAGATAGTTAATTGATTTGCAAATATCGAAGATCTGTACGAATACTGAGCGCCCAGATTAAGAGACAGTAATGTCGTACGGTGGCGCATTCGTTTTAAATTTCCAGGTAGTCCTACAAAATAAACGGTTAAAATAGACATTTATTTTAGCCAAAAAGACTGTCTCACAGCACACACGCATCGGTGATCTTTCTTCTAGCAAAAATGCAACATTCACTATTTTTGCTTATAGGAGCTTTGTAAAACGTGAGCTAAAGCGTTAATTAAACTTTATCTCCAATAACAAACCCCCTCTGAATCACTTGCAAGGGTGGGCTGACCACATATTATCACGATGACATGAAATATGCGTAGTCTTGGCTCAAAGAAACTAAGCATTTTCTTTAAAACCATAACCGAATGCAAAAATGTGTCTCTTTTTTCTTGCAGGCGAGTCTAATAGAGCAATAGAAACGTGGCATTTTCATTAAGACCTCTCAGAAATAACTTTTAATACTGATTAAATTTAACTTAATAACAATCCCCCCTCTGGAATTGGTTGCAAGGGTTCCTACCTTTCTTTAATTGATGGTTCTTTTTGCTTATATTTTATTCTTTAAAAACTTTGTTCACATTTTGTTTTTTCGTGTGTTGCGTTTTAATTGTTTTTAATAATGCTTGTAAATTTGTTTTTATTAATAAAAAGTTGTATATACAATAAAAATCATTCTTCATTCTTTCGATTTCGGCTTCCAGGACAAATCTTAAATACGTATTCACTTATACTATGAAATATCTAAAGCCAATGCTATGGATTGTGCAAATGTTCATTAATTCAAAAGCTAACTTAACCTGTTTAGGTCACTTTAGAAAATTAATAGCGCTGTAACATGGAGGTGCATCTAATAGAGCAAAAATCAATAGTGTTGGGATGCTTGTGCGCTCTCATGTGGAAAGGGTTGGAAACATACGAATCATTTCTCCCGTGAAAATTCTCTCGTGCGAGCAACAGTTTATCATGTGGGAAGTAATCCCTGAATCAAAATATTAGAAAGACTTTTATAGTTCACCTGTCTAGCGCTCTATTGCATTGGAGGAAACTCCTTTTTGAATCCAAATGCGGTCAAGAAGTGTTTAGATTATAAAGGTTTCCGGAAAAAAACGCATTGAAAGAAAAAGGGAATCTCTGAAAATATTATATAATAACCAACATATGTATTGTCATTACCTCGCATACCACGTGTGCACCCTCCTCAGTTGCAAGCGGGAATCCCCCTACGGACCCCTGAAGTCTGGCATTTCAGGCGAGATCACGTCATCCTTAACACAAGTAAACATTCCCCTATTACATAGCATCCAAAGAAATCTTGAAACGTCTTGAAAAGCGTGTTGTCAGTGAAATTAGTCGCTAGGGGGCCCCCAACGGAATTTGACGCTAGGGTCCCGTTAGAATTGCTTGCAATGGTTTCCGTTAGAATTAGATCATTGTTGGAATTGACTGGTAGGGCCGCCACTGGAAAAGGTCACTAGCTTGTATTAGGAGGACCCCCTTCCTCTAATGAAAAAAGTTGCAAGGGGCCCCTCGGTAGAAAAGGTTACTAGGGGCCCCAGTGGAATTGATGCTAAGGCACTCGTAGGAAATGGATATTAGAGCCCTGTATAGGAATTGAATGCTAGGACCCTGTCTCAAATCAACAGGAAATGTCTTGAAATATCACGAGACGCCTTGAATAACGCCTTGAAGAAAAATGTCATAAAAACTAATTGAAATATCTTGAAACGTTTCAAAGATAAACGTCTTGAAAAGAACCTTGAAAAATGTCTTGAAGAAAACACTCCATATGACGTAGGTGTGCTATTACGTTGCAGGTGCACTAGAGTATTGCGCAAGACCCAGGTGCGCGTAATAGCCCCTTGAGGGACTAGTAGCTCCTTTTGTACACCACCTGTGTGTGCGTTTATATAGATTGACCCGTCACTACTTTAATGTCAAACTTTAAAAGCACAGCATAGAACATGAATAAAATTACATATGTGGATCCTTATCTTAAAAAATACATTAAAATAACACGATATAATTACGTCAGAGAACTTATGTTAACCCGGATTTTCCCACCAAGTTTCATCCTGATCTCTCAACTCCAAGCGTTTGCCAAGATTTCCAGTCCCCGCCCAACTCCCCCCAATGACACTAGAAAAATACCCTATGTTTCTAATTCTTCCAAATTAACCCACCCCACCCAAAATCCCCCAGAGAGAACAGATATTCCTATTATGTCAATCACGTATCTAGGGCGTGTGCTTATTTTCCCCAACAAGTTTCATCCCAATCCCTCCACTCTAAGCGTTTTCCAAGATTTCAGGTTTCCCTTCCAACTCCCCACAATGTCACTAGATCCGGTCGGGATTTGAAACAAGAGCTCTGAGACACGATATCCTCCTAAATATCCAATTTAATTAATATCCGATCACCCGTTCGTAAGTTCCAAATACTTGATTTTTTTCTAATTTTCCGAATTAACCGTTCCCCCACTTCCCCCCTCCCAGATGGCCGAATCGTGGAAACGACTATTTCGAATTTAATCTGGTCTGGTTCCTGATAAGCCTGCCAAATTTCAACGTCCTAGCTTATCTGGAAGTGCCCAAACTAGCAAATCCGGGACAGACAGACCAACTGAAATTGCGATCGCAATATGTTATTTGGTAAGTACTAAGTGCCATATAAACTGATCAGTGAATGTTAAGTTTTGATGACTCACCCATCTGGTGAAAACATTGTCAAACCTTATTGCTGTTCGCTGATGTGCTTGAGATATGGGAAAAAAATTTTCATTTTCCCATATCTTCATCAACACTCCTTAAAAATAAAGTATGTAGACCAAATTAAATTAATATTTGTTTTGCGATATTTTGTATTAAAATTTGGTTAATAAATGAAATATCTTTCCAAATTTTGCGAGAAAGTTTTTGGGAGATAGAGAGGGGAGGGGGCTAAGCCGGATTTTTCCCCAGACGCAAGAGAGGCTAGAACCGCCACTGGGTGATAAAAAATGTTTATACTGGGATTAAAATGAAGTCAAACTTATCGGTGAAATTGGGGAAATCTTCCTCGATACACCATCAAGATGTAGACCACTGCGATAGGCCATTTATACAGCCTTTTATAATTATAAACGGCCCCCACCCACCCCTAATAAATCCTGGAATAATCACAATTATTCTTATGATGAATAAAATACTCCATATACATTGTATATTATTTGCCTTTTCTTGGAATATCCTTCCTCTGCCCTGAACCTCCCAAAAAATATTATATATGTGCCAGATGATATTTATTTCCTCCATTTATAGTTATTTTTACATTTTGCTATTTATTCTTATATAATTTCTGTACAAACAATTGCCAGCTTTGACTATTTGGACGAATTTATCCCTTCCCCACTTCGTCCGAAGTAAATTCAGATATACATGAACTAAAACTTGAACATGAACTAAAATTGCCCTCCTATTCCACTTCGAAAAGATAATTTTCCCCCATCCCTAACTGACGCCCCAGACGTCACTTAGGCATTATTTTGTGAATCGAAGCCCCTGGTTGCTTCTTGATAAACTAAAACTAACAAAGATTCTTCTTTTATTTGGTTATTTTCGACCATTTGTAAAGAAGATGAGCATGGGCATTGCTAGGAATAGAAAACACACCCTTTTCTATCAATTGAGTTCTATTTTGTGCATATTTACGGGGGGGGGGGCGAGTTTCCTAACAGACACTGCCTACACTTTCCCCTTCTTTAGTTACACTCACGTTTATTTTGAGGGCAGAAATTTGTTTCTAGTTCGAGTCTTGCAAAAGAGTGACATTTCGACCCTTCGTCATGAATACAACCAACAAGATGGTGGCAAGAGTAGTATCAATTTCCCCTAAAATAAATAAATCACCTTACATTCTTCTTTAACACACGGTAAGAATTATATTTTGGGAGGGCCAGATCTAGAGCAAAATCTGGGGGAGGCCCAATGTTACAAGGAAGCCAATGAGCAAAATCTGGCGGGGGGGGGGAGATGATGTGACAAAGGTGCCAATAATTGACCAAAATGACAAATTTATTCTACAAAAAGAGTAAAAAGACAGGATGAGAGGGCGCCAGACAAAGTCTTGAGTCCCCCCATCCCCTGGGTCTGCCAGTGAAGGAGATCCAAACCATTCATGGAGGCATCCCAATTATGGAAGAAAGTTTTTTTGGTCCTATTCAAAGCTGAAAAGTGTATATGAAAATATAGTAGGGCGTGAAAAGAGGAGGGGGTTTGAGACTCCCAAAATTGTTCATGGCTATGGTAATAAAAATACTTACTTGTAAGTCATTCCTTCTCCACTAGAGAACATTTGTGCTCCTGTTAAGCCGTCCTCTGGAACGTAGCCAGTACCTCCAGTTATCAAAAAATCAGCCATACTTTCCAACTACTTCAATTTCAAACAAAAGAATGTCGTGTTGCACTGAAAATATACTCGAGTGAATGTTGCTAAATCAACAGTTCTATAAAACGAAATCAGAGCAACGGAAGCTGAAAAATTTCACTTATAAAGTATAATAAGTGTACAATTACATAGAATGAGCAATTGGATGAGAATCGAATGAACAAGTTTTTATACTTCCTATGCAAAGTCATTAACAGTAATTAATTCGGGAAAACAAAGTTTTTTCTGATGAAATTAAAGAGCAAAACATGGGAACGCTTACGTTCCACCCCTTAGTGTAAAACTCAGAACGTCAAGTGTGCTGCATAGTTCTACAATGATTGGAACAGTTCTGCCACGCTTCACAAAGTCCCCAAAACACTGACACATTCACAAAGACACTTGCAAAAGTGGATGAGGAGCGCAATTTGGGGGGGGGGCACCAATATGTAACCAAATTGGCAAGTTTATTTTGAAAATAGAGTAAAAAAACGAAAAAAAATGGAACGAGGGCGCTAAAGGTATAGTCACGGAATGCCTGTTCTAGATAAACCGGCCAAAGATAGTTTCCTAGAACTTATTTTCAGTATAGAGCTAACTTTCCAGAATTTCAAAAATACGGGAAAATATTACAGGCCAGTTTATTTGAAACAGTTTTTCAAAAATACGATGCATAAACTTCAAAGTAGTAATTTTTGTTCGTTTTAAGGTTCATCTATGGTCTTTTTTTTATAATTTACTTTTGTTCGTTTAGCTTTAAGAAATATAAATTAGATTTTTTATAATTAAATTTGTTCGATCATTTTTAGCTTTAAGAAATATACATATGATTTTTTTTTTTAAATTAACTTTTGTTCATTTTTACCTTTAAGAAAAATACACAGAAATCTTATAGAAAGATCTTTGCCCAGCTTAGATGAAGAAATTATAGGAGTCAACGTTAATTTGTTGTTAAGATGGTAAAAAAATATACTTTTATTATTTTCGTCTCTTGGACTTAAATATTTTTGATATACTGATCTTACGGATTGAAAAATGTACAATTGGAATTACCATGGTAGAAAACCCTATGTAGGATAATTGCAGTCCCCTGCCTTGAACAAGAAAGAAAAAGAATTTTTTGCGTGGAAGCACTAGTGTTTTCACTTCATATTTTTTGAAATCCCTAAAAAGCTGGTGAAAAATCCCTAGAAATCCCTACTTTCATGTCGACTTTTAGCAGCAGGCCTATTTGTTTAAGACGACTTAAATTGCAACTCAACACCACTTTCTTGTACCAAAATTTCTTCTTTAAACGTTTAAAACAATGTTTTATAGCTCTTTTAACTTTTATTTTGAATGATAAATTCAGGTGCCAATTTCCGGATCTTGGACCAGATCAAAGCAATTGTTTTTTTTTTTTTTATTTGCCAGTATTTTTTTTCTTTTCTAATACCAATTTTACAAAATGCATAGGCAAAAGTGATATCCAGTCGATCGCTTTTTCAAGCATTAGGACATGTCTTCATCATGCCTTTTTCAGACAAAGTCACTCGTGTTTTTAACTTTATCAGGAAGCCCTAGTCTTCATTGATACTTTTTAAGACTCAAAAAGGCAGACCAGAAACTATTATGATTTTGTGTGATTCTGACTATTTTTAGTAAGTATTAGATTCAACACCTTCATCCTTTTTCCAGATAGTAGCTGAAGTCTTGACTGTTTTCATGTGCAGCAGTAACTGCTTGTCTCCACAATTACATGTGGCACTTTTTGGGGCCCGCTTCATACCGTATTTTGTTTCAAAATTCCACGTAACGTTTCCATTTGAAGCAAGGATCAAGGTTTTAATTTAAACTTCTGTACAACACACACAATATAAAGAGGGTCAAGCCGGAGACACAAGGTCGATTGACAAAAACCAGTATAATAGCAAAGCACACCTATTTGAAAAAGAACTAGTTACATAAAATAAATATGAATAATTCCATGACCCACCACTAGACGGGAACCCACCCACAAACCAACTGACACTCGCCAAAGATAAACCCGAACCCCCCTCCCAAAAAAAACACTGCGCAAGCGAGGCTAACCGATGGCCGGCAACTTATGTGGGAAAAAAGAAGAATAAAAGAGAAAATTATACCCACCATAACAACATCAAGCAAATAGCTATTTACTTTAAGATTTAATTTATCATTGGTTCTTGAATTTATTTAGAGGACAGAATGAAGTTGCTTTTTTATATTTGGGAGATTTACTGCAATCAATATATGGTAAAGATGCCATGAACCGTGATCGAAAAATACGGCGAGAACCAAGATCTCTCAGTGGTTAATTTCAGGTGCAGCATGACGGGTTTCATAAGCATGGTTAGGTTGCTCAGGGAAAAAATTGTTCGAACGAAAGTACGAAGGCAGTTCCGAGCGGTCATATTTTACCTTAAATAAAAAAAGAATGAAAAGTGAACAATTCTGAAACAATTCATATGGGAAAAAGATTTTTTTTTTCTTCTCTAAAATGCTAAAGCCTCCTCATTACACTAACTCCTTGGGCAACTTTAACGTGCGATATATTACTATTCTTTATATGATAGATTTTCATCAATAATTATACCCAGATAACGGAGTGAAGTTACCCTTTGAATTAGAATATATGTAGCCTTAGGAAATTATTCACTCGATTATTAAAACATCGCTTCATCAATTTAGAAAAATCCGAAAGAATAGATATTGGTCTGTAATTCGTGCAATTAATCCGGTCGCTGCTTTTATACCGTGGTATCACCTTTGCTTTCTTAAATGAATCTGGAAAAGTTCCAAATCCAAATTGCAGATTTATTAAATGGCACATTACTTTATTAATACTCGGTAAAATAGCTTTCACAATGTTCGTAAACGATTCATCAATCCCGGGGAATTCCTATTCTTTAAAAGCTTACCAATATTAGACAGCTCTTCCTCTGTTACCGGTGTTGATTGATGATTTTTATTAAGTAATTAAACCTTTACAAGTTTTTCACTGCTAAATGTCTAGAAACTAACACTACAAAGAAAGAAAAAGAAAGCTAGAATAAATGAACTAATAAATGTTACAATCAAAGGCAACAATCAGGTATAAATATCAAATATTAACATCAAACCCGTCTTCTAGTTGAATACAAAAAGCTGTTCAAACATTTCCTTAATACTTTATCAGAAATTACTGAAGAAGGACAAAATGGGAAATAAATTCCTAAAGAATGGAGTTCTAGTTCCATACCAAAACATAGTAAGAAATAAACAGGACAAGTAAACAGGAAGTGGCTATAAGTTTCACTTTCACCACAAATACACTCTCCGCTTCTAGCTTTTCCAATTTTATTTAAGAAATAATTTAACCGACAATGTCCTGTTATAATTTGCGTTAGCTGGTATGTAATATTCATTTTAGAAGCAGCTATTAAATGGTCTTTTGATGGAAAGAATTGTATTGGGCATGAACTCACTCTATTAGTGAAACCTTGATACCACTTTTCATAAAGAACAATTTTCAGTTTACGTCTATCTAAGGGAAAGGGAGGTGAGCTATCATCTGATTGAACATCCAAAAAAACTTTTATAATCTCATCAGTGTATACACTGTGTGACTTTGTCCTGCTGGATAATGGGATGACTGGCGTAGAAAGTTCTGGCCAGTATTCTGGTCTACACTTTATTGCATAGCGCATAATTGCTAATTCTTTAGCTCTCAAATGTATTGGTGAAACTCCTGCTAACGCTGTTAGTACGTCAGTTTGAGCAGTGTGAAACATTTTCTGATTGAAATTAGAGAAAGCCTTTGAACTTTCTTTTGAATTTGAATCTAATAAGTCATTAATATTAATATTCCATAAAAATGGTGATAATATTCCACCTTGTGGACAAGATTTCTCAATATTTAAAGAAAACTCATTATTATATGATACAATTCTGTCTGATCGATAGCTATGCAACAACTTAACCATCCAAATTGGGCATCCGGAATCTTTAAAACAGCAATTTTTCAGAAGGCTTTCCGAGGTATGTACGATAATCACATTGACCATGGGGCAGGTTATGTTGGAGCTTGTCGGCTACTGACTGTCCAATTGACGCGAAATGCGAATTCATGTAACTAGCTATTTTCTAGCTCCCTTTCAATTATATTACCACGAGCGTCCTTTATTTCTGATGGTGTAGAAGTTGTTCTCGATAGATTTAAACATGAATTGATTAGCTCCCAAGTTTTCTTTGGTGACTTACTTACTTCACTAAAAGAATCAAAATAAAATTTCATTTTAGTATTACGGATTATTTTTGAAAGTAGATTTTTGTAGTTTTTGAAAGTTGTTTTATTTTCTTCACTTGCGAATGATACAATTTTTTTATATAGATCTTTTTTTTTTGCTTTATTGAGGTCAAAAGGGAGGGTGATATCCATGAATTAATGGGTTGATTATATTTCCCTTTTCGTTTTATTACTCTAGGGCATGACTCACCAAAAGCAGCGTTAAATTCTTCAAAGAAATAAGCCGTAAACGCTTGTAATATCTTCCGTCTTTGTGTTTTTTAATGCACTAAAAAAGGTTTCGACGGCAGCGTTGAACCAATGAGGTTTAGCCGGGGTGTGATTACTGTTAGTTGAAAATATTACTGCAAGTTGTAGACTTGCATATAGATTGGTTACAGCGGAACTTTTCGTTAAAAAAAAAAAAAAAAAAAAAAAAAAAAAAAAAAAAAAAAAAAACGCACGTAGATTATCACATCTATATTTTCAACATTGATGAGTCTCCTTCTTCCAATTCGTTTCAGTTTTATTTCCATCCCCCGAAAATACTTTCCAATACTTTCAAACAAAGAGTTAGAGAGAACCAGGCCATAGTGACTGAGGTGATACAGGGTCAATTTTCTGAATATATATCTCATCATTTAAAACAAGAGCTAAGAGCTCATATGGCACTTGTGACGAGGTCGGAAGAGCCAAGAGCTCATATGGTATGAGCTCTAGCAAAATTCTAAGAATCAATAGATTGCTGTAAAAGGAAAATCAGAGGCTTAATACCGGTCGGGATTTAAAATAAGAGCTCTGAGTCGCGAGGTCCTTCTAAATATCAAAATTCATTAATATCCGATCAGCCACTCGTAAGTTAAAAATACCTCAATTTTTTAATTTTTCCTCTCGCTTAAGCCCCCCCCCCCCCCCGATGGTTGAATCGGGGAAAACGACTTTATCAAGTCAATTTGTGCAGCTCCCTGACACGCCTACCAATTTTCCTCCTCCTAGCACGTCCAGAAGCACCAAACTCGCCAAAGCACTGAACCCCATCACCTAAATCCCCAAAGAGAGAGGAACCAGTCCAGTTACGTAGATCATGTATCTACAACATTTATAAGCGTTTTCCAAGATTTCCGGTTTCTCCCTCCAAATCCCACAAAGTCAACAGATCTGGTCGGTATTTGAAATAAAAGCTCTGAGACATGAGTTCCGTCTAAATATCAAATTTCATTAAGATCCGGTCAGGCGTTCTTAAGTTAAAAACACCTCAATTTTCTAATTTTTCCAAATTAACAACACTCAGCTCCCCCAAAGAGAAAGGATCCGTACCAATTAGTTTAATCTCGTATCTATAACTTGTGATTATTCTTCCCATCAAGTTTCATCCCGATCTCTCCACTCTAAGCGTTTTCCAAGATTTCCGGTTTCTAAGATTTCTGTTTCCCCCTCCAACCCTCTATGTCCCCGGATCCGAACCGAATTGAAAATGGAGCATCTGAGACATAATATTCTTCTATATATCAAGTTTCATTAAGATCCGATCACCCATTCGTAAGATACCTCGATTTTCACGTTTTCCAAGAATTCCGGTTTCCCCCTCCAACTCCCTTCTTTGTCACCGAATCTAGTCGAGATTTAAAATGAGAGTTTTAAAGCACAAGATTCTTCTAGATATCAAATTTCATTAAGATCTGATCCCCCGTCCATAAGTTACAAATACCTCATTTTTTCTGATTTTTCCAAATTACCCCCCCCCCCCAACTCCACCAAAGAGAGCGCATCCAGTCCGGTTATATCAGTCACCTATCTTGGACTTGTTTCATCCTGATCTCTCCGCTTTAAGCGTTTTCCGAGATCCCCCCCCCTAATGACACTTGATCCGGTCGGGATTCAAAATAAGAGATCTGAGTTTCGAAGTCCTTCTAAATATGACATTTCATTAAGATACGATCACTCTTTCGCAAGTCAAAAATACCTTATTTTTTCTATTTTTTTTAAATTAATCTTCCCCCAACTCCCCAAAAGAGAGCAGATCCATTCCGGTTATGTCAATCCCGTATCTAGGACTTGTGCTTATTTTTCCCACCAAGTTTCATCCCGATCCCTCCATTCTAAGCGTTTTCCAAGATTTTAGGTTCCGTCCCCCAACTTCCCCTTCACCGGATCCGGTCAGGATTTAAAATAAGAGCTTTGAGACATGATACCCTTCCAAACATCACATTTCATTAAGATCCGATCACTCCTTTGTAAGTTAAAAATACCTCACTTTTCTAATTTTCAGAATTAACCCTTACCCCAACTCCCCCAAAGAGAGCGGATCCGTTCCGGTTATGTCAATCACGTATCTAGGACTTATGATTATTTTCCCCATCAAGTTTCATCCCGATCCCTCAACTCTAAGCCTTTTCCAAGATTTTAGCCCCCCCCCAACGTCATCGGATCCGGCCGGGATTTAAAATAAGAACTCTGAGATACGATATCCTTCTAAAAATCAAATTTCATTAAGATCCGATCACTCCTTCATAAGTAAAAAATACCTCATTTTTTTAATTTTTCAGAATTAACCCTCCTCCCCCCAACTGCTCCAAAGAGAGCGGATCCTTTCCGGTTATCTCAATCACGTATCTAGGACTTATGATCATTTTACCACCAAGTTTCATCCCGATCCCTCCACTCTAAGCGTTTTCCAGGATTTTAGCCCCCCAGCCCCCCCCCCCAATATCCCCGGATCCGGTCGGGATTTGAAATAAGACCTCTGATACACGATATCCTTCCAAAAATCGAATTTCATTAAGATCCGATCACTCCTTCGTAAGTTAAAAATACCTCATTTTTTCTAATTTTCAGAATTAACCCCCCCCCCCCCACCTCTCCCAAAGAGAACGGATCCGCTTCGGTAATGTCAATCACGTATCTAGGACTTGTGCTAATTTTTCCCATCAAGTTTCATCCCGATCCCTCCACTCTAAGCGTTATCTAAGATTTTAGATTCCCCCTCAATTTCCCTCAATGTCACCAGATCCAGTTGGGATTTAAACTAAGAGCTATGAGACACGATATTCTTCCAAACTTCAAATTTCATTAAGATCCGATCACTCCTTCGTAAATTAAAAATACCTCAGTTTTTCTAATTTTTCAGAATAAACCCTCCCCCAAAGAGAACGGATCCGCTTTGGTTATGTCAATCATGTATCTAGGACTTGTGCTTATTTTTCCCATCAAGTTTTATCCCGATCCCTCCACTCTGAGCGTTATCCAAGATTTTAGGTTCCCCCTTCAATTTCCCTCAATGTCACCAGATCCAGTCGGGATTTAAAATAAGAGCTATGAGACACGATATTCTTCCAAACTTCATATTTCATTAAGATCCGATCACTCCTTCATATTTTAAAAATACCTCATTTTTTTTAATTTTTCAGAATTACCCCCCCCCCCCAAACAGAGCAGATCCGTCCCGGTTATGTCAATCACGTATCTAGGACTTCTGCTTATTTTTCCCACCAAGTTTCATCCCGATCCCTCCATTCTAAGCGTTTTCCAAGATTTTAGGTCCCTCCCTTCAACTCCCCCAATGTTACCGGATCTGGTCGGGATTTAAAATAAGAGCTCTGGTACACGATATCCTTCCAAAAATCGAATTTCATTAACATCCCATCACCTGTTTATAAGTTAAAAATACTTCATTTTTTCTATTCTTTCTGAATTAACTGGCCACCCCCCCCCCCCCCAGATGAGTTACACATTCTGCAGTTCTTGCTTTGAAGGCAATTTTTTTAAAGCTATGAACAGCTTAACCTTAAAAAAAGCAAATTCATTTTCAACTAGAAAACTGAAGGTTCTGGCCTCAAGAAGATTTGTCTCATCAGTGAATCCTCCTTGCAAAAAGTGATCAAGTGTACCTGAAGTGGACCCTTCTGCTTCAAAGTGTGGCATTTGCTTCTTTGTGTTGGAGTACTTTCTAAGCCCTTCCTTAACTTGAGATCAGTATTGCATGCTCCAGAATACCCAAGATGCAAGTTCTTTTTTTAACCATCCTTCAAATGCAGTTTACTCATCCATGAATCAGCGCACTTGTGGGAGTACTAAATGTGAGTGGTAGAACTTTATACAGGTTGGTGTTTTTGGAAGAGTTGTATTATTTGAGTAGGATAAAACACTAGAGTTGGATTTTGGATCCTCCCTGTTTTTATCTCCCATACTGATTTGAAAAATATCACACATTAAGGATACAATCTTGGAAACTAAATAAAACACATTATCACATATTATACACATATTATGCTAATCGCTGGTGCGATTAGCAGTGTAACTCTACTACACCTGAATTCACTAAAACGCCATATAAATTAAATATTCTCTTTATTTTGACCATCATATCCTAGACGAGCAATACTCCTTGTTCCATAGCTAATTGTACTCGTTTTACTATCCTTTGAGTAAAAGTTAAAAAGGAATAAAAAAAAAATCACCATAAACAGAACACATGCTTATGTTTTTTGCAGCAGATCATTGGTTTGTTCATTTATATTCATCAAGAGTGAGAGAAACATATTGAAATATTTTTCCAACATAATGGTAATCATGCAGATCATATTATGTGAACAGATTGTTTCTGTTCCAATCATAATCATTTTTTCTATTTTTGGTTGCTAATGGTTATGGACTATCCCCCTGAATTCAGCTAACTTAATTTCCAATGACAAATAAACTATGCTGTGTCAACATTGCATAGCATCTCTGCCTTTCACTTGACAGCCAGGCAGGCTAAACAAACAAGTCTGTCTCATTACATAAATAGGTTGATACAACAAAACATACATTCATCCCTTTGGTGCTGTAAAAATGGCTATAAAATCAAATCACTAAGGGACAAAAGAGACAGAAATTTATTATTAGCCTTTTACATAAAGTGTTTTTTCTAAAGTTTATTTTTTTTAGCAAAGCTATGTAACCTGTTTTATATGGCAACTTTACAGAAACATAGTGCAGCAGGCAGGGGTCTATTCAATGAGTATCAAATGGCTTTCAATTACCTTAAACTAGTCATTTCGAAAACGAAAATATTCTTTATTGACAGGAAAGTTATGATCCTATTGAAAAAACAAAACAATGATCAGTAAGAAATGACAGTTCACCTGGTATCCCAAATTTCTTATATATTAATTTAGTCTTATATATTAATTTCCAAATTAATTATAGATTAATTTCTACCTCCACTGGACACATTTCCTTAGAAAAAACTCAATGTCTACCCAATGTGTTTATTTTCAGCAACAATGGAGTGGCCTGGTGGGATTTTTTCTGGTGAGGGAAAAATTCCATCCCCTCTTCATTACCTTACTCCTTACAGTAAAGTTTGACTTTTTGCCCCAATTCTTTAAGAACAACTCCTGAAATACAAGGACCCTTTAATTAGAACATAAAAAAAAATTTAATACTAAAACTGCAGCATGAAGAGTGAGGTACTGAGTAGGGGTTGAACCCCCTCATGTATGTAATAACTTCTGTTGATTTTAAGCATGATGCTGCTTCTTATTTTCAGTTGAAAAAACTTTTTTTTATATTTATTTTAATAAAACACAAATCATGTACTGGTCTTTAGATGGCATGCACTTAAACCCTTTTGATTTAGTTATATAGTGGTAGCAGTACCTGTCCTGAGAGTTTCAATTTCAATGCCCTCAGATGTTCCTGGCACAGTGTTGATAAATCCTTTAAACAACCTGTATGCACATAATGCCTTTTATATAGTTTTACATTCCCATGAACATCCCCTGAAAGTTCCAAATTAATACATATTCTCTTCCTATGATATTGCATCTAAGCGATTTTGACAACATGGATGTAATTAAACTCTTTTGATTTAGTTCTATATGAATGGCAATAGTAGTAGCAGTAGCAATGCAGCAATAGTAGTAGTAGTGGCAATAGTAGTAGTAGCAGTTGTAGCCTGGGGAGTTTCAAATTAATATCCTCTTCTTCTCCTAACATGTTGCTGATTGGCCTTTTTGACAACCTTCATGCAGATAGTGGGCTTTGATTTAATTAAGAATTCCCTCAGCTTTCCTCTGAAGATTTCACATTGATGCCCTTAGGCATGTTGAGACCCAGGATTGAAAATGTCCTCCACCCTTTCCAAATAAGATACCCTATATGTGATCAATAGGCATCTTGCATAGCTTACAGCCCTTGGGCCTGAGCTGTAGGAGGTCAGCTCATGCCTGGGGGCATAGCTATTTGTCCTTTCAAAAATTGTCAATAAACTGATGCTTTTGCTGGTGTTTCAGAGATTGTTCTCAAAGGATTGGCACAAAAGGTAAAATTTTTACAAACGAGCAAGGCATTGAGAAAGGGGCATCCCCCCTCCTGTACAGAATAATTTCTGTTTGTTTTAGGTTTTAAAATTGCCTCTTACTTTCACTTGAAAAAAAAATTATTTCTTTCCTTTAACTTCTAATTGTTTTTCAAATAATTTCTGGAAAAAGACATCCCCTCCCTGGAAAATTCCTTCTATCCATAAGAAATTCCTCTGAGTAAAATTCCTCCTGCATAAAATATCCCTTTCCCCTTGTGTGTAACAATATTTTCAACAAATTACTGAAAAATAAACTTGGAGTTGATCATATTTTTCTGTTTTCAAATGCTCTATCTATGTAATTAAACACCATCACAGCCATTTAATTATATTTTGATATCACATGGCAAAAGACAAACAGTGAAAAATCAGGTTAGGTTAGATGGCACTTGTTTAAAACTAATTTTCAGGACTTAGAGAATAGACACAATTAGAAATATGAAAAAATTGGAAATACAAGGAAAGAAGTGAAGATAAAGGTTATTCCCATGCAAATTGTGTTAAATCTGATTATTATACATATTATGAAATAGGCTAAGAATTGTTTTATTAATATGTTTCCTTATATTTAGTTTGCATCCTAGACTTAAACCCTCATCTCCTCCTTGACCAGCAAACAGGCTATAAACCTATAGCCTAGCCAAAATTATAGCCTATAACCTATGCTATGTTCAAGAAATGTTAAAATGCATGTTTTTTGCCTAAATGTTTACTCTTTGATTCTGAAATAAAAAGAAAAGAGTCATGCTAGTAAACATTTATTGAGTGTATACAGCTTAGGCCTGGCTATAGTCCTATATGTGTTCATTACACATAGTCACAATTGCAGGGGTGAGGAATTAAAGTTTAGGGGTATGAGTTTGTGCAGATGCTAAGACTTACATTTAGAATTTTAGGTAAAATTCTAGCTGATTGACAAACTTTCAGGGATGAATCTAAAGACTAAATTATGTCCTGGGAAGGTATTACAAAGCAACTACCTCCACTCCTTCTCCCTCTAGAGGGCCCTGACCTTTGATGACCTTTAAAAATATGTGTGTTACAAAAGTGAAACCTTCCAAAATAGATCTTCTGCTAAATTGTACTACAACAAAATTGTTTTCAGCTTCATAACTTTGGTCAATTCCATTTTATAAGATTTTAAAGATATGCAAATATATTTCCTAAATTTTGGAAAAAATTGATATGGCTCAAAATTCTACTCAAATAACAGGAATTGTGTTTTCAGAACTAAAGGCAGAGAAAAAGCAACTGGTAACTGAAAATTAAGGTAAAATGTTGTTTTGTCAAAATTTCAATAAGTATAGACCTGTCTTGTAGGCAAATTTCAGGGCCCTCTAGAGGAAGAAGGAGTGGAGGTGGGTACTTTAAAATACCTTCCCGGGACATACTTTAGCCTGTAGACCCATACCTGAAAGTTTCATTTTCCTAACCTAAACCCTTTCCAAGATAGCAAGAAGTCAATTAACTAGAATTTTACCCAATATTTAAATATAAGTGGAGTAGGAATCAGATTATTTACATTAGAAACAAATCATAATATAACAAACAGATACACACGTGATATGAAACGCTAATCAATTTTGAATTTCTTTTACAAATTCCACAGTGTTTGCTGAAGTCGGATCTGCACCACCACGCTCTCTGACTTCAGACTTTGGTACCAAGAAACTCCTTGGCTCTAAGCCCTAGGCGTCATGAAAAGATTTATTTATATCTGACAAGCAGTTGTCAAGATCAAGTTCTTTGAAGGGCTAGTGATACCAATTTTCAAATGTAAAATATGTATTGCTGATCCAGAAAGTTCTTTGTAACAAGCGACTGGGGAACAGTTTAGAGACAGCTGCCAATATATATCCAATTTTCTGGAAAAAGAACCTCGCGGAGAAGGATAGTTTAAGCAACACATTAAGACTAAATACTAGGTCCCAAGAATACACCTTTTACCTCCACCCCCTGCTTTATCTACATAAATTCCGTTTTTATGCAGCAATTTTTTGCCAAGGAATAAATTTAAGAGACAATAGCTGATCAACCTTTTATTAGTGAATAGTGATTAGTTTAGAAGGAAAATTTACTGGGTGAGAGGTTTTTAAAAAAAGTAAAGAGCTACTCCAAGTAAGAGACGAGCCGAAATAAAATAATGTGATAATTCAAACTTAAAACCAAGAGGAATCATTATCGATGAAGAAACGAAAATCAAAACGAACTGAAGTGACAATAAATATCCAAGTCAAGCCTAAAAAGGGATAAAAATTATCTCATAACTCTGGCATGCTAAGAGCTAATGTGTTATTTGTACTTTACTAAAAACTGTTTTTATTTTGAGGAACACGTTCTTTATTTGTCACAAAAACAACAACGGAAGAAAATGATAATAATATTTTAGATTAATGAAACGAACTTATGAAATAGTAAAGAAACTGAAAAGAAATATTTCAAGATGCCTCAATTCCACTACATTATCTTGAAATTTCCATTCTATTGATAGGCTCCCTTTAGTCTTTTATAATTAAATTTAAATTCTACTTGACTTGCCTTGTGAATACTCCTTAAAGGATTAAGCTGGGTTTATTAAACCGCTAGTTTATACCATTAGCGTATCTGAGACATTGCATATATTTCCTTTTAATAACCCGGATATGAGCCATCACCAACCCATCATCAAGAAAACAAAAGGAAGAGGAAACGAGGAAAGGATTTATATGCAGGATATTTCAGTATAGACCGAAGATGCTGGATAAAAGAAAGAAAATAAGAAGAATTTAATATATTTATTAAAAAAGGGATTTTGTATATTTTTAATATTGCAGTCTATTTTCTTTAAAGAGTCCAAAATAGGGCGGTAAAGGCGACTTTTTCTCCTCATCCATACCCTTCTTCTGATCTGTATGGTGATACTACAATAGCTCCACTGGATCGTATCATAGGAATAAGTAGTCTTTGTTTAGTGCATTCTGGTTTTGTACGTACACTTTCACTGTCTCTATAGCATTGTTTTGCACGGACAGGCTCAGGTAGCTACTCTCCTTTTCTCGTAGTTCTTCTTCCAGATTACTTTTATTAAACGAGCATCAACAATAGCCCATAAAACCCTTCCATTCTACTATGGAACTCTATCCCTTCTGATGTCACTCAATATGTCTCCGCAAAGGTAATTTCTTGGTGGGTCTTTTCGTAGTATTAGTCCAGTAATTTTTCTACCTCTGTTGTTTATCTTCCCCATTTTTCTATTTTTTTTTTTAGTTATATTCCAACTAAGATATCTCTCTTCTCTTCTTTTAAAATCATTTCCAGGAACTTTCAAAACTGTTAATTTCCATGTCTTTCTTCTCCTTATGGGTTCATGTTCTAATGCCAACTTGGTCCTTCCTGTTTTCTCTATTTTCTTGGTTGAAAATTATCGCTATTATTGCTAATAATATCTGTCGTCCTTTTTGCTGTATTCCAATGCATGTTCTCCTAAATCTTTATTATGCATTTATTGTGTGATTTAGTATATCATTTATGGTTCTTCGAGTGTTTTTTTTTATTATATTGTGTGTCCTACAATAAGTCAAGCTTTTTGGGCCACATAACGGTTTCACCTATGTAATAGTATTTCAGTATGAATAAAATGATTGATTGGATACACCCGGTATCTTTGAATCTAACACAACAATCCCCTCAGCATCCCTGAAATTTTAGCTGAAATGACCTTAACCATTCATGGAGTATTACAAATAAGCCCTGTGAACAACCTGGATGTACTATACTATTTTGAACAGTACGATGCAACTAACCTCTTTTATTTTGGTCAGTAAATCTTGTTGTGATAGTGGAAGTTGCAGTAGAACTTTGTGTCACAGTTGCAATTGCAGTGGTAGTTGTGGTACTAGTTGTAGAAGTCGCAGTCACAAGTGGTAGCACTTGCAGTAACGAGCTGTTGCATTTGCTCTCGTAAGTTGTAGCTTTCTCAGTTAGAAATAGTCACAGTCGCGAATAGTTGCAGTCATAGTTATAATTTGTCAGAGTGACAAGAAGCCACAATCAAAGGTGTTCACAGTCTGAAGCAGTCACAGTTGCAAGTGGCCAAAGTTGTAAGTCGTCACAGTTGCAAGTACTTGCTGTCACAAGTTATTGCAGTCACAAAGATTTGCATTTGCAAGTAGCCGCAGTCACAAGTAGTCACAGTTGCAAGTAGCTTCAGTCGCAGTCCCAGTCACAAGTTATAGCAGTCGCTAGTTTTCACAGACACAACTAGTTGCACACGTTGTCACAGTTGTAGACAAAAGTAATCGTAGTCGCAGTTACAAGTGGTTGCAGTCGCAAGCAGTTGCAATTGCATTCGCAGTCCCAGTCACACATAGTCGTAGTTGAATTCATACTTGCAATTAGTAGCAAATAGTCATTGCCATAGTCACAAGTAATTACAGTTTCAACCCCAGTAGTAACGGATATAGTGGCCTTTGAAGTTTCAAGCTAATACCTGTTTGAGTGATTACTTATGCGCCCTTTTGGCAACCTGCTTGTATATAGTGTGTCTTGGTTTAATTCAAAATCCTTTTGAGCATTTTCTGAAAGTAGTCGTAGGGAAAATTGTTCACAGTCGCAAGTAGTTGACGAAAGTAAAACAGTTCAAAATAGGGATGAAACCTTTTTATTGACAGTGAATAGATATAAAATTATTTAACTGGATATTTCGAACACATATACAGTGTTCATCATCAGCAGTAAAACTAAAAGACATGAATAAAAATAAACAAAATTTATTCCTAATAAACTAATTACATTTAGTTTATTGCTCTTATTTTTTTCAATGCAACTGCGGAGGCAAATCTCTTTGACCTTTTCGGTTCCGGTTCATTAGAATTATCTGATATATTGCGTGAACAGAGGTCATAGCTCTTAGGTGAGGTGATATTTACTTTATTTGACCTCAATAAATTATCATAAATTGAGTTCAATCCAAATTCACCTGTATCTCTGTTTATGGAATCTACGTCGCAAGCAGTGGCAAACACTGTCGTAAGTAATCACAAATTCGCAGTTCTAAGTTACAGCAGTAGCAGTAGCAAGAGCAGTAGCAGCTGCGGCCCTAACAGTTTTAAGTTAATACCCTCGCCCATCCTATGATAATGCAGATAAACCTTTTTGACCACCTGGATGAACATAGAATTTTATGATTTAATTCAACATCCGCCTTGGTAAGCCAAAAAGTTTATATGGTATCTTTAGCGTTTTCAGACACCCCCTGGGAGCTGGGTATGTAAACCCCGGAGGCATAATTGTTTGATCTTCGAACGGCATAAGACAAAATGATTATCTGAAAATTTTAATTAGACACTTTTGAGCAAAAGGGGGGTAACATGGGGCTGGTTTCCCTTAGCTCTTAAAAAGACTAGAGCATTTAATTCCCATTTGAATGAGTCCCCTCCAAAAGTTTATGCTACCACTCTTTCTATATGAGGTGGCTGCTATTATTACTACTACTAATAACAACTCACCGCAGCACTAAGCCGCCTGAGGCCAACAAAGCTGAGGGCCTCTTTCTTAGTAGTATCCTATTACTAAGCAATTTGCTACCTACAGAGACCAGGCTAATGCCTCAATAATTATCACACTCACTCTTATCACCTTTTTTTTATACTGTAAGGTAATTAGGGTTTTCTTATAATCGTTCGGTACTTCCCTTTTTTCAAAAAGTATATTCATAATCTTCAGTAACTTATTTCTAACCTCAGAGCCACCATGTTTAAAAAACTCATTTATCGCACAATCAGCACCTGGGGCCATATCATTTTTAATCCTTTTTTACTGTTGCTAATTTCTTCTTAATAAAACAAATCTTCCTTCACATCCAAGGTATCACAAACTTTTCTGTTTTCCTCTATTACTTTCCTTGCAATTCTACTTTGTTTTAGCACATTCTCAAAATGTCCTGCCCATCTCTCTTTAACTCCTTTCATATCACTAAATGTAGCCCCGTTTTTATTTTAACTGAAACAAGTCCGGATTAACTACTCCATTTCAATTTATTAATATACCAGTACAATTTTTACTATTATGCCGTCTAGCCGCGTCTTCCAGATCCTCGATAGTTTTTTACATAACCTCCCCTTCACACTTTCTTAGTTCGTGTTCTAATGTTTTTCCAACTTTTATTACACTTCTTTTGTTTGCATATAATCTTTCACTGAGATACTTTTTGTACAAGCCCCTTTTCTTCTCTCTTAAATATACATCTTTTTTACCAATATTCCTAGCTGTGCTCCTAACTTTCTTCCATAAGAAACCAGAAGCAATTTCACAAATTGTTTTCCTTGAGTCGTTCCATCCATCCTTTATGCTTATGTTGTCAAATTTTTAAGTCTTCCGTTTAGTATTTGAATGTTACCTTAATTAGCTTAATTTGCACTTCGAAGCAAATTAAGATACATCTTGATCTGTTAATTGCTCCATATTTGATGATGTGAAAGATTAAACATCGAAGACATCCCACTGCTACTTCCAGGGGAACACTATTCCATTCAACATCCAATGGCTTGTTGAAAACTTCATTATTGGTTGCTGAAACTGTTTTGTTTGGGAGACTATTCCAGTGGTTTACTACACGACAGGAAAAAAACCGTTGTCGGTGTTGAATTTTGAAAGATGGCTTGAACCGCTTCTTTGAATGTCCACTCCTGCAGGTTTCAATATTTTGGAAAATCGGCAAATGAATTGGGTTGGGTGGGGGGATTTTTGTGAAGTAAGCTTACATGTCGTATGTATATCAGCTCTTATGTGTCGTCAGAACTGTGCTTCTTTACAAAGTTGCTTGCTATTCTCTTTTCTTTTTAAGGTGTATGGTCACTTATGTATCCAAACATACATAACACAAAAACCTTGTGTACGAGCACATCCGTCCAAATTATGTCTTTGTAATTGATATCTCTAATGGTTTGACAATTTACTCATACTATTACTAATAGCAAATTCTCATCCAGGAGTCAACTAACATCATAACTTCCCGGGAGGTAGTTACCCTTCCGAAATTTCAGCTTTAAATTAACCTTAGACACTACCAGATGATGACCATTAATTTCAATATCGAAAAAAGTGCTC
This sequence comes from Artemia franciscana, assembly GCF_032884065.1. Taxonomy (NCBI): domain Eukaryota; kingdom Metazoa; phylum Arthropoda; class Branchiopoda; order Anostraca; family Artemiidae; genus Artemia; species Artemia franciscana. The sequence continues at coordinate 36,021,663 of NC_088875.1, forward strand.
CTATATACTCTAGTATCTTGCATTGATCCTGCAAGTCCTCGATTAACAATATCATAATCAATAAAGTTTGCCGTTACGTGAATACCATATTAACTTATGGGCTATTTAATGACCAAGCATTGTATTGATTATAACTAGATTGTTATAAAATTGCAGCAGTCTATAGTAATTACTGTTTTCTTTTCCTATACCAAGTGAACCTTGGCTAGAATACCCTCTATTCCTATTTCTATTGACCTGGGCGTTAAAATCTTCAAATAAATACACCATATTTCTCATTTCTACCTGGTACCTTTTCTATTTGCTTCTTTAAATGTAAGTAAAATTCATTTGAGTCACTCATGTCTCCGTCAATTGGTTCTACAGGGCGTAAATACTCCCAGGTATTATTGTTATTAATACTACATCCTTTTTTGGTTCTCATTTCAGCTTCTGTGCTGTGGTGGTATGGACGCACTCTCTAATATAAAATTCCCCACATAATTTTAAATTTCAGCTGCATTGCCCACGTTTGAAAATGTCTAAAGGCGTTTCGTTTGTCTTTACAAGAACTGCAGACCAAAAAAAGGCAGTTAAGTCAGCTTTTACAGATCAAAATATTGAACAAGCAAAGAATGAAGAGTATGAGGAAATAGTTTATACTGGATCAGAGAAAATTGGAGATGAAAAGTAGGCCTAATTAAGCTCTACCTTGTTTGTGTAATCGGATAGTAGGCTACACATGACTTTCAAAATTTTCCTATATCTTTGCCTTAATCGAGCCTGTCTCAGCCCCTCAAGCAGTGGTTCATGCCAAGGAAATAGTCTAGGCCACTCTCTATCAGTGTGAATAATTAACTCTTGGCTTATTCTGTCTTTACTATTTTGGCAAGTGAGATACCCGGTTGTCTGGCTGCTAATCACAATTTAAAAAGTTAAACAGCAGTTAAATTTTAGGTCAGTGAAGCAATTTTTCCTGTCACATTACACCAAATTATGAACCTGATTAATGAAAGTTTAAAAAATAGTATGTGTCCTAAGTGCTTTGAAGGTCTTATGTTTAAATAAGCCCTTTATTTTAAGAAAGATATAAAAATAATGTAAATGATTATAGGTCAATAGCCTATCCTTTTTTCTGTTAGCCTATATCTAGGTTACTAGAGGAAACTTAAAAACATTAGAGTTGGCTATCTGAGTTTTTGAAGAATTGATTGTTTCTTCATCCTAATCAATTTATGTTTTTAAAGTGATGTCTATAGAACAGGCAGTTTTAATATAGATTACAGGATTTATAAATCCCTTGTCCATTCCCTCCTTGAGTTTGGCTTGACTTTGGCCTTTCCCCAAAATAAAATGGACACAAGAGCCCTTGAAAGTGTCCAAAGGAGAACAATCAATCTGGTCTGTGGCTTAAATAATGTCCCTTACCAGGATTGCCTAAGATCTCTGAGACTTTCAACCCTCACCTATCAAAGATATAGAGGAGATGTGATCATGGCATGCAAAATTTTCAAATCTAGTCACCTGAACCAGATCTTCACCCCCTCCCTTGCTAACAATTCAAGAGGTCACAGTCTAAAGCTTCACCTGCCTAGATATTGGAGAAGGGAATGACATGGTTTCTTTTCCATTTGGGTGGTCCCCCTCTGGAATAGCCTATCCAAGTCTACCATCCAAGCTGAGACTCCCCACTCCTTCAAGGCTGGAGTCAACAGGGACTGGGAAAGGGCTGAGTAGAGGCTGGACTGGGAAGCTAAGCCAACATAATTACATCACTCACCACCAGCAAGAACTACAGGAGGATCTACCACCTTATCTCACTGGCAAATGCAATTTAAGGTAATTTAAGGTAATTACTTTCATAGATGATGATCTAGGCCAGGGTTCTAAAGTGGCATCTATTTTCTTAAATGTTATAAAAGTATTTGACACCATTGACTAGGTAATTTGTCTATGTAATTTTAATGTGGTAGCTAGAAAATTGTAGAATTTGAGGAAAGGTATTGAATTCATTTGTATTCTTTTTGTGAAGTAGGACCCAGTATATAGATAGGCTATGTCTAATGTCAAGTAATTTTGGTGTGCCTTAGAGGTCTGTTTTAGGTCTGCTTTTATTCCCAGTAGCCTATATATCAATGACTAAAGATTTTCTGCTAAGAGTTTGATAAATAATTTTCAAGGATTATATGCTAATTCTAAGGCTATTCTTCCTAGTTTTGCTGATGATAACCCATTTTACTTTGGCAGCAAGACTTGGGCTGATTTAATTGAAATTTGAAAAAAGGGTATTCTATGTATATATAAGTGAATGAGAGTAAATAAACTATTGTTAAATCTTAATAAATCAGGTTTTCCTTATGTGGTAGGTCTTCTACTTATTCCCCCTGGGTTACAGATATACAAATGGATAATTGTGTAGTCAAGCACACCAATAATATTAGATATCTTGGTCTTATTGTTAATGAATACCTTAGTTTTAAAATGACAAGCTTATAAGAAATGTTGTAATGATAAGAATGTTAAAAAAAAATCTTCCCAAAATATGTGAAGAGATTAACTTACTTCTCTTTAGTCCATCTGTGTTTGGTATACTACTAACAAGTCACCACAGCCCTGAGCCACCTGAGGCCAATGCAGCTATGCACACTCCTCTATCCTAATCTATTCAAAGCTTCCATTTTTGCACCCTCCCATGAAGTTCCAATTTCCATTAAATCTTTCTTTACAGCATCCTCCCACCCAAACCATGGGTGACCTGCTTTCTGTTTAGTCCAAGATGGTTTGCCAAAAAGAACAATCTTCAGGAATTTGTCATCCTTCATCCACAGAATTTTTTCATCCCTAGCATATACAGCCTATTGTTTGAAATATGGCCAGTCAGTCTGGTACCCAAAACAGCTTGTAGCCAATAACCCTGGGAAACATCTAGTATATCTTTATCTCTTTTTGCAAAGCCCAGGCTTCAGAACCATACTTGACTACTCTCATCACTATAACTTCCAATATTCTCCTTCTATTTCAGCAAATGAGGGCTTTTCAATCAAGACTATTAAGTACTTTTCCTTTTGATTCACTCTGTGATATGAGCAGAGCTACTGAATTGGTTGCTTCTTATTTATCTTGAATTTGCTCAGATTTCTTTCAGTAAATCTTTTGATTCTAGGAGTTGAAATATAAGAGGATAAACATTGAGTCTTGAGCTCTTTGTGCAGGTATAGTCAGATAGACTCTTGGCTGATATTGAGATTTTTTGGTGTTTGAAGCACTTTAATAGTTAACATTGCAGGTAATACTGTGCATATGTAAGCATATTACATTCAAATTGGCAATGGTCAGTTGTTTCATTTTTTAATTGCAATTGTTGCAAAGAGGGGAAGAGAGAACTTAGCCCCTTGAATTTGGGAACTGATATAAAAACACCTGAAAAATTAGCCTGTTTGAGACAGACCAAATTCTGTGATTAATTCTAGAAAGTTGTTTATTGGGGAAGGGAGGTAAAATTGGATTATTCTCATTTAACAATGCCTCTGATGATTTCCAACAGTATATGCCTCTAATAGGGATAGGTCTTCCACTTGGATGGTGAATATTTAAAGCATTTTTTTTGCAATCTCATCTGCTTTGTGGTTACCAGTTATACCTGCATGGCTTGGAACATATTGAAGGTAAGTTCTTATGCCTCTTGAAGCAAGATTATCAATAATACTAAGACAGTGAAAAGTTTCTATATCCATCTTATTCTGAGAAGCTGAAGACTGCAGCTGTAGGCATGACAAAGAGTCAGAAGAAACAATAACATTTTGTAAATTAGCAATCAAAGGTTGATTTTTCATGAGGTGCACTAGTGTTATGGCATTTAACTCTGCAGACATTATAGACACAGTATCATACATTCTCTCACCCATTGCAATATTAAGGGGGGGGGGAGCTCTACTTGCCACCTTCTTGTTCATTTTGGATCTATCAAGAAAAATTTGAAAAATGGTTTTTATCAGTAATTGTATTAATTTCAGCAATTTTTTTTTCTCAGTGAAAGCAATGAGGGTAAGTTCTTCAGTCCACTTTGAGAAATTAGTGTTTATTATGGGGATTGATCAACTCCATGGGGGAGTTTGGGGCAATGTTGATGCAGTAGACTTTGCTGGCTCTGGGAATTTCTTCTGGGTATTGGTATATTCATTTGCAATGCCTGTATGCATGGGTGGATTTTATAATCAGTTATGCAGGGTATGTGAGCTATTGACTTAAATTTTTATCAGAAAATTTATTAAAAGGTATCATTGTGTTTCATTTATTGTTGATAATCCACTCTCAGTAAGCAGAAACTTAGTACTTGTTTGTTTCTTAAGACCAAATATAGGATAGATTACATCATTTTGTGTTGCCTCTATTTTTTTGCATCAGGGTCTTTGCACAAGCACCATAAACAATGAGACCATGATCAACATGGGGTCTTATATGTGGCTTATAAAATCAGAGTAAAGTTTTTTCATTACATTACCAAGGTGTGGATAGTAGTCTTTTTATTATTCTTATTTTTCTGTAGAATTTTATATTGTGTTAGCAATGTGAAGGTGGAAATTAAGTTTTTGGTCAAGTTTAAGACCTAAGTAATTAATTTGATTGTCCTCTGATAAGTTACTAGAGTTAGTTAGTTTAGAGTTAGTTTTACATTAACATTATTTCACATATGTTGTAATTGGATGATTTTTGACTTTGTGGGTGCAATGGGTAAATTAGAATTTTAAGAAAATTTGGTAAAATTCTGGTTAATTGACTTCTTGCTATCTCAGAAAGGGTTTAGGTTAGTAAAATGAAACTTTCAGGGATAAATTGAAGCAACTACCTCCACTTCTTCTCCCTCTAGAGGGTCCTGACCTTTGATGGCCTTTAAAAATATGTGTGTTATACTTTAGCCTGTAGATCCATCCCTGAAAGTTTCATTTTTCTAACCTAAACCCTTTCCGAGAGAGCAAGAAGTCAATTAACTAGAATTTTACCAAACATTTTTCAAATAGGAAAAATGATTTTGCAGCTTTTAATTTGCAATTTCAAAGGTGTTGCCAGTTGCCCATAACATCAGATCTTCAGCATATTGTAAATTGGTGTGTGGGAGGTTCATGGCCCAGAGAAACAGGGAGAAGAGGAGGCAGCTCAGGACTGCGCCCTGTGAAAGACCTTTGGTTATTGTAGTTTTGGATGAGGAGGCTGAACCTACTCAAACAATGAAACTTCGGGTTTCTATGAAACGTTTTATAAATTATACTAGCTTTTGGGGTAATCCAAGACTTGCATGTTTAGCAAAAAGGATCTGATTGTTTATATTGTCATATGCACCTTCAAAGTCTAGGAATGCAACAAGTAGGACATTATTTTTAGATAGAGATTAGTTTTTTGCATTTGTTAACAATATAAAAGCCTCTGTTGAGGAGTGGTGTTTCCAGAAACCAGTTTGAGTATGAAGTATCACCATTGTTATTCTCAACAAGCCAAAGGAGTCAATGGTGAATCATTTTCTTCATTACTTTTCCCAGCAGAGGAGTAATCATTATAGGCCTGTAAGTCTCAGGACCATATTTGGGTTTATTTTTCTTTAATATTAGTAGGAAGGATGAACATTTCCAAAGATTGGGGAATGTGGATATAGCCAATGCAAGATTATAGCAATTTAGGAGTTTCTGTTTATAAGAAAGGGTGAGATTATTTATCCATGTTGGGTGTATGTTATTGCAGCTACTAATAGCCTTATCCCTATTATGCTGTATTGCATTATTCAGTTCATAAGTTGAGAATGGACAGGTTATATACTCTGATCCTGGGTGAATGGTATATTGGATTCATCAAGATTGGGGTGGTGATGCTGTTATTATTTAATGTGAGCTTATTTGAGAAAAGATTTGCAAATAAGTTTGCCTTTTAATTATCATAGTGGGTATTGTTATATAGTAGCTTATACTGGAGTGGGTTGTGGAATGTTTTTTCCACAGATGTGGCTTATGAGCTTATGTATAATTAGTTCAAGTGTTTCTCTGGAAAGATTTTGCAAAATTATTCCAGTAATTATATTTAGTATTTAAAATAATCCTCTTGAGATTAGCCTCTGCTTGTAATTTACTTAAATATGTAACAGGAGACAGTTTTTTAGGTATATTTTCCTAGCTGCCTTTTTTGTTCTCCAGTTATTTTGGCACTCATTTGTCTAGCATGCTTCAGGATTGTGTATGGGGATTGTTTTCCTGGGTATTGTATTGGGGATAGTATGATTAGCTGTATTTGTTAGTATGGATGCCAAAACTTCAGCATGTGTGTCAGCTGCTACTAGTGAAATATATGATTCCTGGGTGGGACTTGTAATTTCATTATTAAGCTTATTTTTATTTTAATTATGAAGTCCAATTTGCTTTAGTGATAATATATTTGGGGTATGTGATAGAATTTTAGCTGGTTCATTAAATGAAGAAACTATGGCAAAGTGGCCCATGCAAAGGTCATCAATTTTCTTTATATAAATTTTATTAAAAATATTTATTGACACAGTTGGTTGGTCAATTGTGGAAGAAGTTGCCACTTTTAGGGCTAAAATATGTATTTAGATTTGAAGTGATAGCAACTGCTAATTCAGTTTTACTTGAAATCTTCAATAAATTACAACCTTCAATAAACTTACCAGCTTTATTCACTGGCTTATCCCCCCATAAAAGGCTGTGGGCATTAAAATCTTCACAAATAATTATGTTTTTTTTAGCATATTAGAATTAATTATAAAACCAAAATTCATGGCATCCATAGTTTGGCCATTAGTGTTATAAAAGCCTATTATGTAAGTTTTGGTATTATTCATCCAAGCATTGATTCCGTTTGTATCAACATTATTTAAAAAATCTGGAAAGTTAATGCCACAAAATCTTATGTTGTTATTTATTAATAAAGCTACATCACCTCCTTTTCTCTCTGAACACCTATCCTTTCTCAGAATAAAACATCATGGAGACTTTATTTGTTGGTTATTGGTCAAATGGGTTCACTGAAAGCAAGCAATACTAATGGAATTATTATTTATAAAATATATTAGTTCATTTAACTTATTTTCTGAAAGTGATCTTACATTCAACGGAAGTATTGAAATGTGCTCCTTTGTTGCTTTAGTTCTCATGTGTCAACGTTTAGATTTGCTAGGAGTAAAGCAAGATCCTTTTTTGCTTGAATAAGCATGTGATTGGGCAGGTGGTGATTGCTAATTCATTTCTGATTTTTGCTTTCTATGGCTGTTGTAGGTTCGTGGACTAAACTGCATTAGAGTTTAGCATAAAGAGGCATATGTTAGGTGTTAGCATGTTTGGTTTTTCATCTGGCTTGTCATTAGTTAAGGGATTAATTCCTGGTAATGCTTCTGATTCATTTCTTCTTGATAGGGATGACCAGGCCAACCTCTTATCATTAGATGTGGATGCTAGTTGGCTCAGCCTTTGTAATTCTCTCTCATAGGAATGTGAGTTGGGGTATTTTGAGGAAGGAGTCTTGTGGGGGGCTCTTATTGCTTTGAGTATTAGTGCTTGTTGAGGCACTTAGTATTTGAGTGGTGACATATAGCAATTGCAAATTCTGTCAGTCTGTCTGTTGGTCTGTTTGTCCCAGTTTTGCTACTTTAGGCACTTCCAGGTAAGCTAGGACAATGAAATTTGGCAGGCGTATCAGGGACTGGACCAGATTAAATTAGAAATAGTCGTTTTCGCGATTTGACCATATGGGGGGGGGGATGGGGATTTGGTTAATTTGCAAAAAATAAAAAAATGAAGTATTTTTAACTTACGAACGGGTGATGGGACTTGATGAAATTTTATGTTTGGAAGGATATCGTGTCTCAGAGCTCTTATTTTAAATCCCGACCAGATCTGCTGAAATTGGGGGGAGTTGGGGGGAACCTAAAATCTTGGGAAACGCTTAGAATGGAGGGATCAGGATGAAACTTGGTGGGAAATATAAACAGAAGTCCTAGATATGTGATTGACATAACCGGAACGGATTTGCTCTGTTTGGGGGAGTTGGAGGGGGGGGGGGTTAATTCTGAAAATTAGAAAAAATGAGGTATTTTAACTTACGAAGGAGTGATCGGATCTGAATGAAATTTGAAGTTTGGAAGAATATCGTGTCTCAGAGCTCTTATTTTAAATCCTGACTGGATCCAGTGACATTGGGGGGAATTGAGTGGGGAACCTAATATCTCGAAAAACGCTTAGAGTTGAGGGATCAGGATGAAACTTGGTGGGGAAAATAAGCACAAGTCCTAGATACGTGATTGAAATAACCGGAGCGGATCTGCTCTCTTTGAAGGAGTTGGGGGGGGGGGGTTAATTCTGAAAAATTAGAAAAAATGAGGTATTTTTAACTTACGAAGGAGTGATCAGATCTTAATGAAATTTGATTTTTTGAAGGATATCATGTCTCATAGCTCTTCTTTTAAATCCCAACCGGATCCGTTGACATTAGGGGGAGTTGGAGGGACCTAAAAGCTTGGAAAACGCTTAAAGTGGAGGGATCGGGATGAAACTTGGTGGGAAAATAATCATAAGTCCTAGATACGTGATTGAAATAACCGGAACGGATCCGCTCTCTTTGGGGGAGTTGGGGAAGGAGGGTTAATTCTGAAAATTAAAAAAATGAGGTATTTTTAACTTACGAAGGAGTGATCGGATCCTAATGAAATTTCATATTTAGAAGGACCTCGAAACTTAGATCTCTCATTTTAAATCCCGACCGTATCCAGTGTCATCAGGGGAGGGGGGCCCGGAAATCTTGGAAAACGCTTAAAGTGGAGATATCAGGATGAAACTTGGTGGAAAGAATAAGCACAAGTCCAAGATAAGTGACTGACATAACCGGACTGGATCCGCTCTCTTTGATGGAGTTGGGAGGGGGAGTAATTCGGAAAAATTAGAAAAAATGAGGCATTTGTAACTTACGAATGGGTAATCAGATCTTAATGAAATTTGATATTTAGAAGGATCTTGTGCTTTAAAACTCTCATTTTAAATCTCGACCAGATCCGGTGACATTGAAGGGAGTTGGAGGGGGAAAACGAAATTCTTGGAAAACGTGAAAATCGAAGTATCTTACGAATGAGTGATCGGATCTTAATGAAACTTAATATATGGAAGAATCTTAGGTGAGGTCTCAGATGCTCCATTTTCAATTCGAATCGGATCCGGGGACATAGAGGGTTGGACGGGGGAACAGAAATTTTGGAAACCGGAAATCTTGGAAAACCCTTAGAGTGGAGAGATCGGGATGAAACTCGATCGGAAGAATAAGCACAAGTTATAGATACGTTATTTACATAATTGGTACGGGTCCGTTCTCTTTGAGGGAGCTAGGGGTTGTTAATCTGGAAAAATCCGAAAAATTGACGTATTTTTAACTTAAGAATGAGTGACCAGATCTTGATGAAATTTGACTTTTAGAAGGAACTTGTGTCTCAGAGCTCTTTGTTCAAATCCCGACCATATCTTTTGACATTGGGAGGAGTTGGAGGGGGGAACCGGAAATCTTGGAAAACGCTTATAAATGTGGTAGATACGTGATTGACGTAACCGGACTGGATCCGCTCTCTTTGGTGGAGTTAGGTGGTGGGGTTCAGTGCTTTGGCGAGTTTGGTGCTTCTGGACGTGCTAGACGATGAAAATTGGTAGGCATGTCAGGGAGCTGCGCAAATTGACTTGATAAAGTTGTTTTCCCCGATTCGACCATCTTGGGGGCTGAAGGGGGAGGAACAATTAGAAAAATATAGGTATTTTTAACTTACGAGTGGGTGATCGGATCTTAATGAACTTTGATATTTAGAAGGACCTCGTGACTCAGAGCTCTTATTTAAATCCCGACCGGCATTAAGCCTCTGATTTTCCTTTTAAAGCAATCTATTGATTCTTAGAATTTTGCTAGAGCTCATACCATATGAGTTCTTGGCTCTTGGCTCTTTCGACCTCGTCACAGGTGCCATATGAGCTCTTAGCTCTTGTTTTTTTATATGCAGGGCATAGCTTTTTATTGGATGAATCACGGGGGCCTTTGCAGTTTATACATGTAGGCTGATCATTTTTACAATTTTCCATTCCTTCGGATGGGAACCTTTATATTTACTGAAGATTTGTAAGATTTTACTGCATTTGTTCATTGTGTGTCCTAATTTTATACATTTCTGGCACTGGATTGGTTTTGGCTTGTAGGGCTTGTGAGGTTTCTGTACTTGTATCTGTACTTGATCATATGTCTTATCTGCCTTTCTATTGTTAATGGAAAAATTATTATTAAATACATAAGCAATATTGGCCAAAAACTGGTATGCTCTAAATCTGAAAAAATGGGTAGAAGATACCCAATAGTGTTGATCTCATTGCATTTAACCATAACTTGAACTTTGGTAGTTTTCATACAAATGGTGTGAATTCATGTCTTACATCTTTTGGTGTGTTTGGAAGAACAGGTAGGTCATCATTGCAAAATTTTCAGTTTCAAAATTTTCATTTGTTGAAAATTTTCAAAATTTTCAACAGCAACAGCAACGCTTAAAGAAATTTATAATAAAAGTTCTTGTGATATTTACCCAGATTTATCAGCAGTCAGTTGAACCAATCTTATACCAAACCATCTTCTAGACAACACTATAGTGTTTTTTTGTGGATGGTGAAGTCCTCCCTTTGAAAGAGTGGCAGACAGTCTGGTTTTATATTATCAATTTTTCCCTTCTTTTTTTTGATTGTATTAAAGCTTATTCCAATAGGCAATGCATAGAACACCACCTAAAAAAATCCCCCCTGACCCTACCCCAAGTACCACTGAAAACATTCAACCCCTTGGCTGGTCAAGTCAACTTTCTCAAAGCTCACATGAGGGGTCATTGAATAATACAATGGTGGAAGTCGGGGCGTATGTCACAATACAGGATGAGACTGAAAATGAATTTCAAGAGGTCCTATCAAGAAACTCAAAAAAAAGGAAAAAGATTTCACCAATCAAAAATAATACCCCTTCCCATAATCCAACATTCCCCTCACAAAACCTTGGAATTTACTTAAAAATCACTCCAGATACCCCCTTTGAGATAAAAAAGGTAGCTCTTTTGAGGGTTGCAATCTTTAAAATGTTAAAATCAATGTTTTCATTAAACATTAACCGTGATGGATCTCTGCTAATAGCCCTTCAAGATTCTAAATCAGCAGACATATTACAGAATTCAAAATCTCTTCTTAACATACCAATAAAATCTGTTCTCTGGTCCCCAAACCAAAATCCAACTAAAATAGTAGTGTATAACATCCCTCCAGAAATTCCTATTCAGGATCTAAAAGAAGGACTCTCTGACAGAACTGGTAACCCAATCCCAGTAGCTGATGTAACCCAATTGGGTAAACCAGATGCCAATGGCCAAAAGTTAAGCAAGTCTTTCTTATTCACACTAAGAGAAGAAAATAATAACCTGGATCAGATATTCCTATTTGGACAAAGGAAACCACACAAGCCCTACAAGCCAAAACCTATCCAATGCCAAAAATGTCTAAGACTAGGACACACAAAAAACACATGCAGTGAAACATTACATGAATGCAATTCTTGTAAAAACTCCCACCCCACTGGAATGATAAACTGTAAAAACAATCAGCCAAAATGTATCAACTGCAATGGTCCCCACGATTCTACTAATAAAACTTTATGCCCTGTATATAAAAAACGAGCACTAATACTCCAAATAGCAACAGAAAAAAACATACCTTACCCTTTTGCAGCAATGGAAGCAAATGCAGCTCAATCACACCTGACCAAAAACTTTATGAAACCACCCAACCCTCTCACCCACAGACCAACCATTCTACCAAAAGCATCAAGCACCCCCAATAAGACTCCTTCCTCAAAGCAACCAAGCTCACATTCCTATAAGAGAGGTTCACCCTGGACAAACCTTCCAGCCTCTACAAGTAATGATAGAATATCAGAATGGCCACCTCTCCCGAGTAGAAATGAATCAGAAGTATTAACGGGTATTAATCAAATTATCAACAAAAAGCCAGATGAATATCCAAATGAATTAACACCTAACATGTGCCTATTTATACTAAATTCTAATGCAGTACAGTCAATGAACCTAAAACAACCACAAAAAGCAAAAATAATAAGCGAATTGGCAAAATTGTACCTACCCAATCACATGCATATCCAAGCAAAAAAAGATCTTGCTCTGCTCCTAGCAAAGCTAAAGATTGATACACAGCAAAATGAAAATTAAAACAACAAAGCAGCATATTTCAATACTTCAGTGGAATGTAAGATCACTTTCAGAAAATAAGTTAAATGAACTTTTATCTTTTATGAATAAAAATTCCATTGATATTGCTTGCCTTCAAGAAACCCATTTGACTAATAACCAACAAACAAAGTTTCCAGGATATACTATCCTGAGAAAGGATAGGTCTTCTCAGAGAAAAGGAGGTGGCGTAGCTATAATTTTAAATAATAATATTAAATTCTGTGGTATTAATTTCCCAGATTTTTCAAATGATGTTGATGTTATTGGCATCAATGTTTGGATAAATAGTACAAAAACATACATATTAAGTCTTTATAACCCCAATGGCCAGACTACAGATGCCATGGATTTTTTCACTTATATTATTAATTCTAATATGCTAAAAAACATAATCATCTGCGGGGATTTTAATGCCCACAGTCTTCTGTGGGGGGATAAGCCAGCAAATAAAGCTGGTAAGCTCATTGAAAGATTGATTTCAAATAATGCCGATTTAGCAATTGCTACCCCTCCTAATCTAAATACATATTTTAACCCCAAAAGTGGTAAATTTTCAACTATTGACCTACAAATTGTTTCAATAAATATACTAAACAAAATTTATATTAAGAAAATTGAAAATCTATGCACTGACCATTTTGCAATAGTATCCTCTTTAAATGAGCCAGCCAACATTCTCCCACATATCCCTAAATATGTCAACACCAAAGCAAATTGGACCATGTTTAGAAATAAGATTAATGAAGAAGTCCTAAGTTTAACCCAGAAATCTCATACCTCAGTTGTAACTGCTGACACGTGTGCTGAAGCTATGACATCAATATTAACAATTGCAGCTAATCAAGCTATCCCCAGAACTTCACCCAGGAAAACCATCCCTAAACACACCCCTAAAGCATGGTGGACAAAAGATTGCCAAATTATGTGGAGAATAAAAAATGCAACTAGGAGAGCATACCTAAGAAAACCATCCCCTGACACATATTTAAGTAAATTACAAGCAGAGGCTAACCTCAAGAGAACAATAACTAATGCCAAATATAATTATTGGAATAATTTTGCAAATAATCTTTCCAGAGAAACATCTGAGCCAAGAATACATAGACTTATAAGCAAAATCTGTGGGAAAAAAACATCCTCCAACCCTCTTATGTATGAACTAATACATGAGAATTCCCACTATGATAACGACACTGATAAGGCAAAATTATTTGCCTCCCTTTTCTCAAAAAAGCTAACATCAAAAAACCAAAATATCACCACACAAATCATGACAAATCCTATTTACCAGCCCCGACCAGGTTCAGAATATATAAACCATCCCTTCTCGATACATGAATTGAATAATGCAATTCAGCATATCAAGGCCAATGCTACAAGTAGCTATGATAATATACACCCTATATGGATAAAGAATCTTTCCCCTTTGTACAAACAGGAGCTCCTAAATTGCTATAACCATGCATGGGCTACATCCACATTCCCTAATATCTGGAAATGTTCATCTCTCATACCAATTTTAAAGAAAAATAAACCTAAACATGACCCTCAGTCATATAGACCCATAATGATTACCCCAGTGCTGGGAAAATTAATGGAGAAAATGATTTACCATCGGCTGCTTTGGTTTGTTGAGAAGAATAATCTGATACCTCATACTCAAACTGGCTTCAGGAAACACCACTCATCAACAGATGCTTTCATAGTGTTAACAAATGCAATAAATGAATCCCTATCAAAAAATAATGTCTTAACTGCTGCATTCCTAGATTTTGAAGGAGCTTATGATAATGTTGACCACCAGATTCTATTAGTTAAACTTACAAACCTTGGACTACTCCCCAAACTTGTATCCTTCATAAAATCCTTTATAGAAAACCGAAGTTTTATTGTTTGTGTAGGTTCAGCCTCTTCACCCAAAACTTCAATAACCAAAGGCCTTCCACAGGGTGCAGTCCTGAGCTGCCTCCTATTTTCACTTTTTCTGTGGGACATGAACCTCCCACATACCAATCTACAGTACGCTGACGATCTGGTATTATGGGCAACTGGCAATACCTTCGAGATTACGCATTCAAAGTTGCAAAATGCACTTTTCCAATTTGAAAAGTTCTCCCAAAAGTCCATTTTACCTACTGCACCCACAAAGTCAAAAATTATCCAATTCCACCATAAGCGAAATCATTATGATGCTAGGCTAACATTAAATGGAATACTTATCCCAGAGGACAATCAAATTAATTACCTAGGGCTCATACTTGACCAAAAACTAAATTTCCACCTCCACATCACGAATACAATAAAAAAGTGCTATAGAAAAACAAGAATAATTAAAAGGCTACTAGCCACACCTTGGGGCTGTAATGAGAAAACACTAATCCAATTTTATAAATCATATATAAGACCCCATATTGATTATGGCCTCATAGTGTATGGTGCTTGTGCTAAGACCCACATGCAAAAAATCGAAACGACACAAAATGATATAATTCGTCTTATATTTGGTCTTAGGAAACCAACAAAAACTAAGTTTCTGCTTACTGAGAGTGGACTATCACCAATAAATGAAAGAAGAAGATCTCTACTAATTAAGTACCTTACAAAAATTGAAGCCAATGATTCTCATACCCTGCATAACTGGTTAAGAAATCCATCTATGTTTAGAGGCGTTGCAAATGAATATGCAAATATCCAGAAGAAGTTCCCAGTGCCAGTAAAATCTATTGCACCCACATTCCCCCAAACCCCCCCTTGGAGTTGGTCAACCCCCATAATAAAGACTGACTTCTCAAAGTGGACCAAAGAACTTACCCCCATTTCTTTTATTCAGAAAAAATTTGCCGAACTAAATAATGTTGCTTATAAAAACTATTTCCAAATTTTTGTAGATGGGTCCAAAATGAATGAGAAAGTGGCAAGCGGAGCTTTCTTCCCAACCCATAATATCGCTTTAGGAGAGAGATTACAAGATAATTCATCTGTAATGTCTGCCGAGCTAAACGCCATAATCATGGCACTAGATTTCCTCATGGTTAATGAATATATGAAAGTTAACATTAATAATATTATAATATATTCTGATTCTTTGTCAAGCCTTGAGCTTCTTTCGTCAGCTTCTCAAAATAAGATGGATATTGACACATTTCTTTGTCTTAGGATTATTGATATTTTTGCTTCAAAAGGTATTTTAACTCATATACAGTATATTCCAAGCCACTCAGGTATAATAGGTAACCATAAGGCAGATGAAATAGCCAAAAATGCTTTAAATATTGACCAGCCAAGTGGGAGACCAATCCCCATTAGAGATATTTACCGCTGGAGATTTACAGAGGTACTGATAATTAATAAGAATCCTACCCCATCACCTTTCCCAAGTAAGCACCTTTCCAAGATTTATCATAGGATTCGGTCAGGTTCAAATGGGCTAAATTTTCAGGCATTTTCATATCAGATTCCTAATTCAAGTGGCGAAGTTCCCTCGTCCCCCCTTTGCAGGTCATGTAATCTTAAGAATGAAACAATAGATCACTGCCTATTTGAATGTAATATGCTGACGTCTGCACAGTATACCCTGCGACGTAAAATGGTAGAATGCTTCAAACACCACAAAATTCCACTAACAGCCAAGAGTCTTGCTGACCATACTCTCCCGCAGAGCACAGAGATCAATATATACTCTCTTATAATTCAACTGCTGGTATCAAAAGATATACTTCAAGAAATCTGAGCAGATACAAATCATACAAGACAAACCAGCTCCATAGCTCTGTCGATCTCACAGAGTGAGCCAAAAGGAAAAGGGCTAAATAGTATCAACTGAAAAGCCCGTCTGCTGAATAAGATGAAGAAGTTGTATTTAATGGTATATTGAAACCCAAGCACCGATTACAAAAGGCAAGCATAAGCAAAGCAAGCATATAACATGACACTGCAACAAACACAGATTCAAGCACGCATAGCAGGATTCTTCAATCATCTAATGTTGTAGTTAAGGATCAATGTTTGGTGACAAAAATGTGCAAATAAGCACAAATAGTGCAAATCCAAGCAGTAAGCAATACAATAAAAGTCTTGATCCCATACTACTCTTCCTATGAAAATAAATGTTAAAACTGCAGTACAAATCCATACTTTTTGTAATTTATTGTTAATTTCAGGGAATAAAACCGATAGTAATTATTATCATTATAATCAGTATTATAATCTTCTTTTCCTATTGCAATATCTGTATTATAATCAGTGAGATTTGACGTCATTGTTTTGTATAATAAATTGTAGCTGCAGTAAATGAAACAGCTTTAAATCACCACTGTTTTGCCAACCACTTTTTTATGAAAGAAAAAATGATTCAATTAATTTAAATTTTAATCAATCAAACTTGAATTGAAATCATTCTGTATTTTTGTTGTCTTTTTCTTTACTGTATTGCTTGAAAACCACAGGTGTATACACATGGGCATACCTTAGCAGTGCTGCCTAAGTGAAGAGCCAAGTG
Source organism: Artemia franciscana (assembly GCF_032884065.1). NCBI lineage: Eukaryota > Metazoa > Arthropoda > Branchiopoda > Anostraca > Artemiidae > Artemia > Artemia franciscana. Next base: position 36,038,435 of record NC_088875.1, read on the forward strand.
GGCACAATGCATTATTTTTTTTTTTTTTTTTTTTATTGAGGCATTTTCTATGGACACAGTTATTGTAGAAACTTTAGAAGGGGCTTATTTGATTGGGAGTTGAAAGTTTTAGTGCCTTTTTTAAGAGTCAGAAGTAATTGGTAAAGTGATTAGGACGTGTTGAACTAAATCAACAACACGCTATGGGCATGCTGCATGTCAAAAGGGCTTATCTCAGAAACGGCTTAGAGTTACAAGTTGAAATACTCAAGGAATGATGAAGGGGATGATCAATTGACCAAAATACAATATGTGCGTACTACTCCTGCTACTACTACTGATGCAGTCACTGCTACTACTACTCCCGCTACAACTATTAAGACTAAGGATATGAAGGCCTTGTTTTTTGTGTTTGACCTTTTGTGTTCAAGAAGAACAAGAGCACTCACGTGAAGCTTTTGGGGACTTTTGAGGGGGGTGTTGAAATAAATCAAGACACACTCTGAGCATTCCGACTGTCAAAGTGATATATCTCAGGAATAACTTATGATATTAAGTTGGAACCATCAGGGAATGATGAGGGGGATGATCAGTTGACCAAAAGGCACTATATGCACACTAGTACTACTTCTACTATTGCTATTAGTATTACAACCACTACTTTTGTTGTGACTATTACTAAGGCTAATTGTATTAAGGTGAAAATTTTATAAAATATAACGAAATATTTGTATACAGGTTGCCAAAAGGCCGTATCAGCAATGTCTTAGAAACAAATTGGAATGTGAAGTTGAAACTTACAGGGCTTGTTGTAGAGAATGTTAAACTAATCAAAAGCAATATTTACATGTTATTACTACTACTTCTCCTACTACTAATACTAATGCTGATGATGTTACTGCTGCTACCACTATTATTACTACTTTTAAAGCTAAGAGTATTAAGGTGAACATTTCAGGGAATGTTCAGAGGAGGTTTAACTAAATCAAAACGCGCTATTGCCTGCAGGTTTGCGAAAGGACGTATCAGCAATGTCCCTGGAACTGTTTAGGATATTAAGTTGAAACTTTCAGCTTGTGTTAAGAAGGATGTTGAAAAAAGGTGCTATGTGCATACTGTTACTAATTCTACTTCTACTACTGAAGTTTAGGGTATTAAGGTGAAGTTTTGAAGGAATGTTTGGGAAGATGCTAAACTAAATTGAAACACAGTGTGAGCATGTAGATTTGCAAAAGGATGTACCATTATTATCTCTCAGGAGTGGCTTAGAGCGTTTTGTTGAAACTTTCTGGGTAAGTAACGCGGATTTTGAACTAACTAAAAGCCACTTGTGTGCATACTGCTCTTTCTGGGAATGTTTAGGGGGAGTTTTAACTAAATCACAACTCAATTTATGTGTGTAGGTAGCCCAAAGAACCTATAAGCAATATTTCATGAATGGTCTAGAGTATTAAGTTGAAACTTTCAGGGTATTTTGAGGGGGATGTTGGACTAACCCAAAGGCTATATGTGTATGTTATAACTATTACCTTGTCTACGACTACTACTTTTACTGAGGCTAAGGATATTAAGGTGAAATTTTCAGGGAATACTCAGTTGGATGTTAAACTAAATCAAGACGCTCTATTTGGTTTTACGTTGTCAAGAGGATGTATGAGCAATTTCTCTGGAACGGCTTAGTGTATTAGTTGAAACTTTCAGGACATTTAGAGAGGGATGTTGAACTAACTAAAAGACACTCTGTGCTTATTTTTACTACTACTACTGTAGCTACTTCTTCTTCTATTACTACTACTGTGACTATTACTACTGAGGCTAAGAGTAGGAAGATAAAACTTTCGGGGAATATTTTGGGGGATGTATAGCTAAGTCAAAACACACACTCTGTGTATGCAGGTTGTCAAAAGGGAGCATCAGCGTTTTCCCAGTAATGGCTTAGGTATTAGCTTGAAACCTTCAGGGCATGTCAAGAGGGATGTGGAACAAACCAAAGGCACTATGTGCATACTACTGCTATTACTACAACTGGTACTACTACTGCTGATACGACTACTACTACTGTGACCGCTACTAGCATTATTACTGAAACTGAGGGTATTGCAGTGAAACTTTCAAGGAATGTTGTGGAGGCTGTTGAAATAAGTCAAAGCACTAAAATTAGGGCGACTTTTCATGCGATAGTATCAGTGATGAGTAACTTTAAAGTTAAAACATTTTGCTTATTTAGAATCTTCATGAATAATATATTTTGTTGCTGCATACATTATAATCAAAATTTCATGTTTCAGGATTTGATTTTCTGTTGACAAGGGTAGCTCTTTATCTCCCGTTTTTTTTACCATGAGGTTAATCATATAAGGCCCTGTTAAATGTGAAGGAGGCTATTGCTCCCTCCTTCAACACTTGTTTTCTAATTTCACGTTGAATGTTCGTAGGACAGTGCTTTGATAATCCTCCCTGAAAAAATGTACCCCTCCATATATTTATTAGGAGGGAGTGCAAAACATCAAAAATTGATTAAAGAATCAACAGGAATTTCAGATTAATTTCTACTTATATTTATCCAAAGGCTCATGGAGAGGTTAGAATTTTCAGTATAAAAATGATTTTTTTTTATTGAGGAATGGCATGAATTGCCTCATTTAGAATGGCATTAGTAGACCTAAGAAGGGTCCAGGGGCAAAAACGTCTTGGTTTTGTTGGCCTTTATATTTTAATAATGACATGAATGGCCTCCTTTAGAATTACATGAGTAGACCTAAGAAGGGTCCAGGCACAAAGTGTCTTGATTTTGTCGGCCATTGTACTTTAAAAGTTAGTCTATTTCTATTTATGTTGTTAAAAGTGCAAAAAAAGCAAACTATTAAAATGCACATGATATATTTATTTCAAATATTTCAGGGGCGTGTCAGAAATATGGCAAATTAGGGGCAATTTATTTGTTAACAGTTTTTTTATAAGTGATTTTTTTCAGTCAATATTAGCTGGAAGAATTTTCTCCATTCTCCTTGTGCGCAGGGTATTTTTTTAGGCTTGTCAAATTGAAGATTTCCAAATGAATTAAAATATTTTTTCAGTTATCAAGGGATTTGAGTGATTGAGATTTCATTCACCAGAGTTTCATTGTCTATTAAATTGTTTTCTAGAAGACCAGTTGTCAAAGAAGAAAAACTGGTCATTCCGTTAATACCAAATAAAGAGATATTTTCTAAAAAGCCAGGTGAAGATGTCATAAATAAGGAAATCAAGTCTGAACCTGAAGGAGCGGAAGAGCAATTATCGCTGGAGGAAAGAGCAAGAAGAGAACTCTTAACAGGTATGTAATGCTGCCATCCTCAGTGTAAAGGGTATAATTAAAAAAACTTAAATATTTAATAAAGAGTATTTTTATATAAGGTTATATATCAAATCTTCTTTACGACATTTTTATCTTGTTTTTTAAATCACATTTCATCAAGGGTGTTTCCCGGCTTCATCAAAAATAAACTAGAACATAATACAACTTTCTCCAGTTGATCTTTCTCCATGCTCTGCATTTTTCAGAGACGTCATTCATAGCGGAAATCAGAGAACGGCCATGGTAAAGGTAGAAAATTATAAGCAGATAACAATAAGCACGTCTAGCTCAAAGATTGCTGAATAATATTCTAAACTAAATATCTGTATCCTAAATGAACTTTATCGTATCTATATCTATGAGCTCTACGGTAGTACCGTGGATTTATGCTCTGCTTGGAAATGGCCCAGTGATCAATCCTCACCGCAAGGTTGGGCGATACGCTTGCCACCTGTCGCCGTAAAAAAGACTCAGCGTCTGAAACGTCGATTTGACGGCCCATGTGCCATTAATGACCCTGGAGGACCTTTGTCCATTTTTTTTATCCGTTTTTTGTCTATATCTTAGGTATCATAAAATGAATTTTTATATATGTGTCCGTAAAATTGTATATACTACTATATATACAGCTGAGGATTTTATAATTATTTCGGTTCATGCCATCATACCATATTTCCACGATTATTTGTCTATAAATCAAGTTTTTTCAGGAAAATTCAACAAAAAATTTGAAAAAATACCAAATTACTTGAAGGAAATTCAAAAAAGAAGTAATTACTTGAACATAAATTGAAAATGGCGAAAATACTTGAACAAAAATTGAAAAAAATCTTCGAAATTTCTTCTAAAAAAATTACACATCTGTCAAATATGTACTAAAAATTGAAATTGTTGAAACGCGTTAAACAAAGATTAAAGATTTTTGCAATACTTTCCATAAAAAAAAACAAAAACAAAATGTAAATCTGTAAGTTTGATTAACAAAATTAGAAAATCTTTGAAATACGCTCGACAAAGATTGAAAATCCGTAAATTTCTTTGACAAAGGTTAAAAATACTTTAAATACGCTTGGCAAAAGTTGAAAACAGAAAATCTTTGAAATATGCTTGACCAAAATTGAAAATTCTAGAGATCTTTACAATAAAAATTGAAAATCTTTGAGATCTTTAAACTAAAATTAATATCTATATTTTTGCGGCAAAAATTCAAAAATCTTTGAAACGCGCTCGACAAGATTGAAAATCCTTTAAACATTTGCGACAAAAAAAGGAAATTTGTGAATTTCCGTGGCAAAAATTTTAAACCTCTGAAATTACACTGGCAAAAATTAAAATGGTATAAACTTTCGGATTAAAATTTGAAAAAGACAGAAAAACATTAACTAAAAAAACGAAAATTGTGAAAACTTTAGGAATAAAGTTTGTAAAAGATGAAGTCACTTGAACAGAAATGAAAATGGTGAAAACATTGGGAAAAAATTGAAAAACTAAAAATATAAGGATAGTAAATTTATTGTGTACAAAAAAACTAAAGACGGTAAATATTAGTGAGTCATAGAAGTGTTACTTTGAACAAAACGTTTTAAACCTTTTAAACAACTGATGCTTTGATCCAGCTCCTGGTCTTTTACTTTCTGAATGAATAGCATCATATTCGGCACCACTCAGAGCTGAATAAGTGGTTCCAGTCTTCAGTGTGTAAGGGGGCGCGTTTTCACTCGCCAACGTTTCCTCTTGCCCTTCTGTGTCCTTGGCAGTCAATACTTGCTGAAGTAAAATAATCTTATCTTCATAAATTTTAAAGGCTACAGCCTTGTAGCCGTAGCCTTGGCTAAACAAAAATCGTTGGCACACTTCCGAGAATGTCCCATTTCAGTCGTGTCACAGGATACCAATGTGTAAAAGACCGCATTATGATCTTCTGCAGTGTTACCTTTTTTGGGTCTCAAAATTCTTCCTAACCTTTGTGCCTCCTATTGTCTACACTCAACGTAAGTGGAAATCCGGGTAAGGACATTCGTACATTGCAAGTCAAAAGATGTATTAGCAATATTACTGACGAAAATTGTTTTTACAGCTGGATTGTTCTTAACCCTTGAAGAACTTCAAGTCGTTTATTTGTGAAGTAGAACCACAGAGGAAGGGTTTTCTAATGATAGTAGCGTAATACTTGAGTGTATAGATTCATTGCCAGAGAAAATAATAATTTTGTCTTGCCTTTTCTTGAGGTATTTGATCAAAAGCTGAACTTTGGTACTTATTTTGATTCATGATACGCAGCAGATATTTGCTTAGAAACCTTGGCTGATAGATATTCCTTTTAGAATTCGAGTGCCATGTCACAATACACTTCAGGACACTGAAGACTCTGAACTTTAGCTATGTAACGCTTTTCTTGAAGTTCGTACATTCGGCTACAATTGGCTTCGTACATTCTGGGCCCTATCGAAATATTTAGATCAACCATTTTGTCGTCTTCACGCAATAAAGTGGCTGTCAATCCAAGCTTACAATGATCCTGGACGACTGTTAAAACATGACGGAAAGTTTTGCCAGGAATTTGCTGAACTTCATCAAGTACCGTTTTGCCCCACGTCTGGTCTTGAAGCCACTTCATTGTCTACTCTCTTTCTTACCATCTATTGATCAAGTGTCACCATAGCATATGTACTAATCAAAACAATGGCGTTTGTTAGTTTTCCTTGGCATCTGATATAAATCGGCAGTTTTCGTGGTTATTTTTTAATTACATTTTTTATATCTTTTCGTTTTTGTCAAAAATGTGTAGCCAGCGCAGTGGCGGATCTAGAGCAAAATCTTGGGGGGGGGGAATGACAAGGACGTCAATAAGCAAAATCTTGGGGGGAGGGGATGTGACAAGGACGCCAATTATTGACCAAATTGACAAATTTATTTAAAATAGAGTGAAAAACGGAAAAAAAGGAATGAGGGCGCCAGAAAATTCTTGGCAGGATTCACCCCTGGATCCGCCAGTGTGGTCTGAGAACGAATTTAGTTTTTGATTTAAGTCGTTCAAGTTAACTCGCCATCTTGTACTTTTACGGGTACTTTTTTCGGATAAATATGTTAAATCTGTTCAATTATTCTCTGTTTTGATCAAGAACAAATTTGATTAAGTAGATGGTTTTAACTTGTCACTTATATTTGTCGAATTACAGATGCCGAAAAATCCGGGGAAGATATATCTAGAGAAAGAGAAGAAAAGGAGAGGCGTTCAATGATAATTCCATTTGGTGAAAAAAATGATGAAATCCTAGATGTAACTGAACAGCCAGACAAGGTTGGAATTTTTTCAATTTACATGTTCAAGTTCAAGTCCACCTTTTTATGAACTAAAAACTCAACAATTAATATACACCCCAAAACAGATACACAAAATAACACGTGTCACGGGCGGCTAATTGCATTTTCTAAACAAGTGATTAACCAAACTAAAAGAAAGAAATAACATAACTAAAATGACAAAAGCTAAATAAATTATATTATCAAAATAAAACTTTAACCAATCGTTCATTGACGATTCTATTATAATAATAACTACTTAAGGTTCTTGCCCCCCCCCCCCCTTCCCCGTGGAAAATAAGGTTTCCAAACTTGAGAATTTTATTTGAGTTTTTTTTAGTGTCGTTGAAAATTGCTAAAGAACGGTAAAATGAGGGATTCACACACCAGAAGTGTCATAAAAACTCAGAAAAAAACGCAAATCCATTTGTGTCGAAAATACTTCCAGATGAACTTCTGAAATTTTTGACAGTAGCGGGTGCCAAATTAAAAAAAAACGGAAGAAGAAAAAAAATTAGGCAAACAATAATCGAAATTAAGCTAAAAAATATGGCACCAAAAAGTTTAAGAAGGTTTAGCAATCCTTTGAAAAGATAGTTGGCTTTGGGAACCAACAAATTCTTACTGTTTAAGTTTTTACGGACGAAAGCGTTGTCAATTTCTACGAGTTTATTTTTCGTATCTTCCAATTGCATAACTACCACAAATCACCATTAATAAATAAATGAAACCCAAAACTAATAGAAATTACAATAAATACCCTTGTCAAACTCAAAACGAGCAAAAATTAAAAGGAGTATGGCTGACAACACCCATGTCGTCTTCAGACTAGAACATGATTTGTACTTTACTTAAAAGAAAACAAACAACCGTGTATTGTCAGTTTGATATACATATTCTGATATCTGTTCCTTATTGTCTTAATACTTCTTTTTTTGTTAAAGTCAAAAAAGTGAAAACATTTAAAATGTATTTTGTTTTCAGAAAAGTGCAAATTATATTCTGGTCTTGAGGAGGGGTGGGGGTTGTCGGCCCTACTCGTGTTAATTGTTGCTCGTTTTGAGATTGAATCGGTTATTTATTGTAATTTTCGTTAGTTTTGGGTTTGATTCATTTATTTATGGTGATTTTACGCTTTGAAAATTATTTGAATTTATTTCTAATCATTTTTGGCATAACGAGGCTGTTTACTATTTTTGACAAACTTGTTTTGTGGAAAACATTTTTTAAATTAATTTATTTGCGTTAAATTAATTTGCGTTTATTTTTTATTGAAATAATCTTTTTCTTGTAAGAAAAATATTTTATAGCTTTTTTTCTATTAGACTCCATAGTTTTTACTTTGAAGATTATTTGATTTTATTTCTGTTCATTTTTGGTTTAATGAGGCTCTTTACTTTTCTTTAAAAAACTTTTGTTTTCCATTAACAACAAATACTATCTGGAAACAATTAAATAAAAACAACAAGTTTTTTTTTTAATTGAAAGTAAGGAGGAACATTAAACCTCAAAACGAACTGAAATTATTACATATATGAATGGGGTTGCCTCCTCCTCAAGACCTTACTCTTTACTTTAAAGTTTTTTTTTTATAGAATTTTAAAATAAAGCTTATTGTTCTAATTTAACGGCCATTGTGTTTCAGGAATTGTTGTTAAAGAATTATGACAAAAAATCAAAAACTTTAGCTAAAGAGCAAGGTCTTGTGGAAGGGGCAACTCCTTTCATATACATAAGAATTTTTGTTAGTTTTAAGTTTTGATGTTGCTCCTTACTTTCAGTTGAAAAAACTCGTTTTTTAAAATTTAATTTTTGATCGTTTTTAAATAATACCGGGAAATCCATCTCTCTCTCCATGAAAAATTCCGATACTTGTGTGTTATATGCTACTAACTCAAGTTTGCGATATGTAAAATTCGAGAACAAACCGGTTTCTTCGTTCTTTTAGAAACAAATTTGGGCTATATTTTTGCACATTAGGATGAGGGGGGGGGTAAGGTATAGCGGGTCTGCATGCAAAATGTGTTAGATACAATTATCCTGCATATTATGAAGTAAGAACTGTTTTCTGACTTCAAACTGTCAAAATACTTCACCCCCCTTTCTTATTTGCAAACATATAGCCCAAATTATATATTTCATATCTATTCTGTCACTTGTCTTTGTTTGTTTCTTGCTAAGCTGAAAGAAACTAACGAAGAAACCGGTTTTTTCTCGTGTTTTACGCAGCGTAAACTTGAGGGAGTAGCGTATAATGCACAAGTACCAAAATTCCTTCCTCCTACGAGAAAAAAAAACTCATATAAAATAATAAAAAGCCTTATTTTCCACGGGGGGGGGGTGGATTTTACCCTGGCGTTATTTTCCACGGGGAGGGGAATTTTCTGGAAGGGCATTTTCTGTGGGTGGTATTTTCTCTGGGTGGTATTTTTCGGGGGGGGGGAGTAAACACCGGTCACTATATGTCTATACGATCTTACCTGTATTATCAGTTAAGAAGCGATATCAATCAAATTAATATTTAGATAAGAAACGATTTTACCTCTTAATCAAAATACTTTGTGTACCTCTTTAACAAATATTTTGTTTGAAAGTATGTAAGCCTCGTTTCAAAACGTGTTATATAGTGATAATTTAGTAGTTCTAGAAGGTATTGAATAGTTCATCAAGAGATGATTAAACATCTTAAATACTGGCTTACAGTAATTATCGGACAAATGCAGCGAGAAGCCTTTGGACGTTGAAGTTTTTAAAAAGGTATCCTTTTCAGCAATAGTCGGTGGCTAACCACCCAACGACCCTCCTCCAAAAACATCAACAAGATTCAATTTCCTTGATTATCGTGTCCATTGTTTAAGTGTACGCTTGTATTGAAATTCATTTATGTTTATTTATTCTATAAATTTATGTATTATATCAAATCATAATTATAAATTTATAGCCGACCAATGAAGACTATGAACAAGTTCCAGTTGGGGCGTTTGGAGAAGCAATGCTTCGAGGAATGGGCTGGGACGAAGGAAGAAATATTGGAAACAAGAATTCCGGGTAGAATTTATCTAACTTCTCGTTTACTATTTATTTACTTTATTTAGAAGTAAGATATTAGCTTAGCCGGTTCTTCATGTTGTTTGGAATGAATAAGATACATCAGCCTGAAGCCCAAAGAGCATTATAAACTAATAAAAGAGGAGACTCGAGTGTGCCTCCGTTTCAAACACTGTACTATCTTGGAACACAATGCCATACCATAACGCATACATAACACCATAACATAAAACAATACTTACTTCTGCTTTACACTGACACAATATAAAAAACCCAGTTTCAGTAAAAGGCACTTACATTTCAATTAAAAGGCACCACATTTCAATAGGTATGTTTGCTCATGTTAAAAAAAACAACAACAAAAAATAAATCGTTTAAAGAGAGAGAGAGAGACACTTTTATTATACACTAGCTGTTGGGGTGGCGCGAAGCGCCACCCCAACAGCGCCATTTAATGTTTTGTATTTGTCGTTACTCGCCATATTAGTTACGCGCCATTGTAGTTGTGTCCCTGTGTCCCACCTGTGAGAGAGAGAGAGACCCTACTAAAAAAAAAACAAGACAATAAGCCATCCCATTTAAATTATTTACTTTATATCTTCCCAGAAGGTGGTTCTTCAGTCTACTCTTAAACTGGCTAACATTTTCTGATAGCCTTATACTCGTTGGTAAAGAATTCCATTGTATTGGTTCAGCAAACCTGGGACTAAAACTTGCCCTCTGAGAGCTGCAGCACTCATATACCAAATCATCCATATCTCTAGTCTCATAACTGTGATACGAAGAATTCCTTGTAAACATTTGACGAAAAATTTCAGGGGTTAAACCATAAATACCATGAAATACAAAAATAGCAAGTTGATAGTTATGAACGTGGCTAACGTTAAGAATCATGAGTTTCCTATAACAATTAACTGTATCATTCTCACCATGGACATAATTCCCTAATAGTCTAATAACTTTATTTTATAAAACCTGAACACGTTTAAAATTCTTATAAAATCCGCTAGTCCATATCACACAACCATAAGAAATATAAGGCATGACAATAGAATGATAAAGAGTCAAAAGGGCAGAACGATGTAACTGATTTATCAGACGCCGAACCAGACAAAGCCTTTTAGATACCTTAGCTGCCACCTGATCACTATGTGCTTTCCAATTCAGATTCTGATCAAGCTGGAAACTAAGGTATCCCACCACAGCTACTTGTTTCAATGGCCTATTACAAAGAAATATTTTTCCACTTCCTTTCCGGTTCCACTTCCACTTCCTTCCACTGGACTTCCTTTCCGACTAAACAACATAAAATGAGTTTTTTAAACATTCACTGATGAACGCCTAATACTTGTAAAAATTAAAAGACGACTTAAAGCTTGATTAATTTTCTCCACAAGATCATCAGCATTTCTTGCAGTATCTGACAATACCGTGTCATCAGCGAAAGAAGTATTAACAGCACACGGAACATAAAGCCGCATAGTATCTACATATACAAGATATAACAAAGGACTCAAAACAGAACTTTGCAGAACACCACTTTTATAAAAAAAATTTGTCAGATATTACATCCTCAAAACAGACACGTATCCACCTCTCTATCAAGTAAGATTCAAACCACTTTAAAATACTAGTTTACTTGATTAATTTATCATTGAAATCGGGAGAATTCCCGCAAAAACTAAAAGAGGCGCGAGTGATTCCTATACACAAAAGTGGCTCAAAGACTGATCTGACTAACTGGAGACCAATTTCTCTTCTGTCGGTTTTCTCGAAGTTATACGAAAAAATTATGCATAACAGACTTTATGCACATTTAATAAAACATGGTTTTTTAGGTGATAGTTTTAAGTTTTTCAAGTGAAAGGCCACTCTACTGTTCATGCTATGCAGGATTTTCTGGATTTTCTGAATGCATCAATGGAAATGGTGAAATGATTCTATCAGTTTTTCATAGATTTAAAAAAAAAGCGTTTGACACGGTTAATTTTGAATTTAATTGATAGGCTAGGGTGACGGTAGTATTTTAAAGTGGTTTGAATTGATGATTTTTAAGCGAATAAATAAAAGTTTGAAAGGACTTCAGCCTATTTTGCAATTGGAAAAAGTTGATATTTGAGATTGCCATTCTGCAAAAAGGACGTAAGTCCTTTATACACTATGTAACAAAACATTCAGTGATTTGAACATTTCCAGTGAATTCGGCTTTAAAAGTTAACTAGAAATCAGTGTTTTGAATTTTAAGTTTCTTAAATTGCGATTTTTGAGAAAGCTTTTTTAATTGTTTTTGCTCTCTTCTAAAATTAGGAAAAGTGGGGTTTCGTATTTTTTTTTGGAAAACACCATGGATTTCCCAGACCATAGTAGAACAAACAATCATGAGCATAATTAGACGCATGTTGGAGATCCAGCAAAATGTATATTATATAAAGACATTAAAAAATAGGCTCCCTTAAGACAACCACAAAAAAAATTCATTCTTTATTTTTGATGGGAGTAAGCTTTTTCTAAAGCAGAATAAGTACAGGCCCTTTGGTCGACAGAATCATTTTTGCAGAGCCTAAAATGTTACGTACGCGAACAGATTTTGCACCTCTAGGCTACACAAATAAACAAAACAAAAAGACAATAAGGTCCAAAAACCATTGCACACACATTACACATTCAAGCAATACTTTGAATGTTATAAGCTTCTGTTGTCTTTATGATTAAAAGATTTAGGACCTTGTTTATAATTTTTAAAGATGCTACGTATTTTAAAATGAGTAGTAATTGAGCGCAAAGTAAATACAGAAGCCTAAAATTTTATGTGCCATTTTATATACCGTTTGACCTTCATAACTTTTTGTAAATTTCATTTCGTAAACCGCCACAGTTTTTAAATTTTCCCTTTTTGGGAGGCACAACAGACTTCGCCTAATGTATTATTTGTCTTTTTTTCAAATCTCTTGTGACCGTCACTAGCTTTCTGTTATTTTACCGTTGATTATTAGCCGAAGAAAGTTGTGATTGACTTGAAAAAAGCCAGAGACGCTCTTTCTGGTATTTGTACTAAAAAGGAACTCCCCTTCACTGTGCCATGCAAACTGCCGTTACTAGTTTTTTATTAATTTACCATTGATTATTAGCCGAATGATGGATTTCAGAAAGTTGTGATTGACTTGAAAAAAGCCAGAGACGCTCTTTCTGGTATTTGTACTAAAAAGGAACTCCCCTTCACTGTGTCATGCAAACTGCCCTTTAACTTTCGCTAATACCAGTCTAAATTAATAAAAAAAAAAAACTTGCATCATGTCCACTTCTCGGAAAAAAGTGGACTTTCGTCCTTTTTGCTAAACGCCAGAAATATCAAGGACTATTGGTGTAAATTAAGGAGACACTAAAAGATGTGTATTCTAAGCCCTTTTTTGGGATACCATGTAAGCTCATCTTTTGTCTTGATTTCCAATATATTAGACAATAACTTGCACGTAAAAAACATATTAGTATATTTGAGCTAACTTTTTCTCTTATAAATTCTTATAATGCAACCATAATTATTCTAGTAGCTTACTCTTCACTATATTTCAATCTCAGTTATGACTTAGCCAAGGGGGGGGGGGGTTAATGTGTAGATATACATATAAAGGTATTAATGTATTTTTGCGCATTGCTAAAAGTTTTTAACGAGAAGTTTTTTTTTACAGAGTTATAAAGCCGATTGAGGTATCCTTCCGGCCCAAGGGATTGGGACTTGGGGCCTTGCCAAAGAAGAAAGAAAAGCAGAAGGACAAAGGGGGAAAAGAAGAGGAAAAATTAGAAATAGTCAAGGGAAAATATGTGCTTGTTATTGGTGGATCAAATAAAGGGCTTTACGGACAAGTAAGTAAAAATAATTCTCAAATGGTGAAACCATTGGTATCGTCGGCGGTATAATGGTAAAATGTTTGAACCTGTATCGACATATCCAACACAAAAAAGCGCCTCTCGCAGTTCTAAAAAATAATTTAGAATATGAAAAAATATGTCTGATGGCTAGTTTTCCGCTGATTACATTTGCGGAGGCATGTTTACTTCCTGAGGGTCAGGGCCATTCCTAAAGTTGGTGGCGCCCAGGGCAAAACGAATTACGTCCCCCCCCTCCTGACTCAAACATAAATAAACAAAAATATGTTTCTTTATTAATTTTACCTTAGCAATTTGTATCTATAAACTAAGATCTATGCATCTATTATCTCTTTCAAGCTGGCAGGAACATTGTCATTATTGTCAGTCTTAGTAAACTTGTCCAATTTCGCTATAGACATGATTTTTGTTTAGATGATTTCGTAATTCTGTGTATGATTTAAAAACTATGATGAGCTTATGGTCGTTCAAAATGATATTTTAAATAATAGCAAAAGATTTCTAAGTTGAAAATAATAGCGTAATATCGAGCAATCTAAGGGTACAATGAATGAAAATAAAGTTGAGACAGTAAAAATTAAGTTTTCAAGGACAAATTTTGTTATACAATCATATGTAGATGTTTTCAAATTGGTATATGTAGATGTTTTCACCATTGACGGGGGTCAATGGTGTGACTCTGTAAGCTCAGTCTGAGTCAACCTAGCTCTAAATGGGTGCCTGGAGAAAGTATAAATTGAGTTTTCAAGGACAAATTTTGTTGTACAACCATATATAGATGTTTCCAAACTTCTTATATTAAATGGATCTTTCTAGATTTGCATTATGATCTCTCTAGGTCTTGTTGTCGGTGGTTATTTGGTTTGGCACGGGGGTCAGTGGTGTGACTGTAAGCTCAGTCGGAGTCGACCTAGCTCTAAATGGGTATCTGGAGAAATATGGATGAAAAACACGGGAAGTGTCGGATAGTTTGCCCCAACCAGGCATTCCACTCCTGCCCGAAGGTATCGAATCAGGAGATTAGAACCTGCGCAAGGCAGACCATCGGTCAGCATGCGAAAAAGTTTTTTCTTCTAGATTTGGCAGCAGCAAACTTTGTTACAATATTGTCCATATTAAGCATCTTTATCCGATCATTGTCAATGGCAAGAATTGCCAGGGAGTTTAAAATGTCTCGCAACATTGATGCGCTCAAATCCGTTTTTATTAAGTTCAGCTAGCTGAAGTTTCGCTCACAGTTGTTATACTATAGTCACTAGTATTATCAAAAGTATGTGGAGGGCAATCCATAGATTGAGGAGATCCTTTTTGTCAGTCTATTTTATGATTCGTAGAGCTTCTAAGGATGTTATTAATTTACAAATAAACGTTCAAATGGGGACAAGTCAGTTTATTTAGACAGTAGAAACTGTTACCAAAGTCTAGATATTTTGATCTCATATGCAGCGATCGTCATCACTAGAAATACTAAAATATTAAAATCAAAACTAAAATATTTATACAAAATAGTTAACTTCCGGTTCATTAATAAGATTTTGCAATTAGAAGACAGAGAAGAAATTGTCACCTTTGTTGGGAATTCATTTTACGTCATTTTGCATTAAAAAAAAAGTTATTTTATTATCTGTTTTTTGATAATTTTACTATCAAAAGTTGATATTTTGTTGATATTTTATCTTCCTTTTAGGAATAATTAAATTGATATGTAGGAGCTCATTGTACACTTCTCCGCCGTCTATGTCAGAATTTTTATTTGCAGTAAGATGATCTTCCAACTTCCTACAAAGATCTTTGAGAACTTCCTTTTCAGGGAGTGGTTGATAAAAAAAAAAAAAAAAAAACAAAGAAAACTTCATTATGACCTGTAGTTGAAAACTTACCCGTTGTGTCTTATAAGGAAGAAGTAGCAATACCAAGTAGTGCTAAAAATAGATCCCCTTTAAAGGGGTCTTCTTGCCTTGGATTGTAGTCGTCTTTGCTCTCGTAATGATCTTTTCTTCGTAAATGATCTTTTCTTTTTCCGATAACGGTTTTCTTCAAAGAAATATTTGCCGGTGCTGGTCCGTCCAGGACCAGCACCCCCTATAAATCTCCTTTGAAGTAGACTACACAATAATCGGTGAAATTAAAGCCGCGTAGATCATTTGGGTACACCTCAATTTTATTTTGAATTTTTACCTGAAAGTTGCGAAGCAACGTCAGTGTCTTGAAATTTTCTTATAAATCGTTCTTTATCAAGAGATGAAAGATCTTAGGAGATTGATTAGCCACAAATTGGGACTAAATATACTATAAACATAATATTTAAACATGCTCAAATCACCAAATAAAACTCAGTCCTCGCGAAAGTTGTTTTTTGTCTCCTACAAATTTAAGAAATAGTGAGTAATACCGTTTCACATTGACTTTTGCTAATTTTGCTAATTAAACAAATAATTATTTGCGAGTCCCCCCCCCCCACACACACACAAACGCAGATTTACCTTGATTCGTAAGCCATGTATAAAAAGAAGAAAAGAGAGCGAAACGCACTTTCGCTTCAAAAAGCATAATAACAAAATTCTAATATATCCGAAGCCACTGAGGTATAATGGGTGATCATTGTGCCGATAAAAAAGCTAAATATTCCCAAGAAATTGAACATCCAAGAGGGAGACCCAATCCCCCTCAGAGATATATATCTCAATGGGGATTATCAGAGGTCTGTCTGCCTAACAAAAAACCAATTTTCTTTCCTTTCACCAATAAGCACCAATCTAGAATTTATCATAGATTCATGCTGAAATAGACTAAACCTGCTTTCTCCTATCAATTCCTCAATTCTACTGGCCTAACCCCATCCTCCCACTTTGTTGATGCCTCTAGAGCTTGTCCTTTAAAGTTAAGTCATAGGGTTTCGAGCACCACAAAGTTCCAGTATCAGACAATAGCCTGGATAACCTAACCCGCACAGACTGCTGAACTCGAAATCAAGAGCTATTGCGAGAAATATAATCAACACCAGCCATCTCAAGATAAACAACTGGCAACCACCCGTAATAGTCCAACGCAACTCATATAAAGAGACAATAGTCCAAAGCAACACATATAAGAGACAATAGGAAAATAGCCAAATAGTCTTGACTGGAAATCATATTTAAGGCTGAACAGAAGAAGAAGAAAAAATGAAAAACAACGCAGCAATACCACTTCTTCCATGTATTTTTAAACTTTAATAAAATTACATCAGGAAAAAGCAGCCAATGACAATAAATTATTGTTCTTTCATTTCTCTCAATCTTCTAACAGTTGATTGGTTCAATACCAATATCATTCGCTATCTCGTTTGACCTCAGAAATGAAGTCACTAAACCTTTTTCTCGGAATGCCTCAATGAACTGGGTTCACTTTTTTAGCTGATCAGAAGCCAAAAAAAAAGTTTTTTCCTGGATCATTTTACTTGCGAGGTTCATTTCAAAGAGGAAGTCATGCTATACTATTAAGGAAACCAAAAGTAAAAAATCTCTCAAATGCATTTCAAGAGATTTTGTCTCAAAATTATTGTGTCATCAGGCTTTTCACCCGGTTGTTCAATGACGCTCTTATCATATTAGGTTGTTTAAGCTCTTTATTATAATATAGCCATAAATTACACAGTTTTATACATTTTTTTTCGTTGGCGGGAATCGAGAGCAGAGAAAAAACAAAAATAACACATCATATTGCTGAAACCAACACGACTATTCTTCCCGAAATCTTTCATTAAAGAAATAATATTGACATGCCACTTCAACCGACCGCCAATATACGTTCATTCGAGACAATACTAACATTATAATGCCAATTATCAGGCTATAGTGGGCACACACTTACTTTAGTGTTAGTGTTTTAACATGGTCACTAATAATGCACTATCGCTTAGTGGAAGTGGCAAATGTTGTGTATATTTGTTGAATCATCCTAAAAAGCAACGTCGACTTAATCAATATTTTGCGCCATATGATACAACGAAGTTCAAGCTGTGATAACCGCAAGGCTTAAAGAAAGCTAAAGAATATTCTGCTCAAATGTGAGCTTGAACCCCTTTTTCGGACTGCAGCCGTCGCTGATCTGCTGTCATAGTCTTGGTCGCGACAGTTTTTTAGGTCTTGCCCGCAAGATTTATTTCTTCATTTGGAAGGCTTGAAGGATCTTCTCCTGTCGATTCTTCAGACAGACGGATTATCCTCTATCCTCTAAGCTTTCTCGGACAACGACTTCATCGTTAGGTTCATTCTCTATATGAACATAGCGGATTGTGAGAGAAGTTTGATCTTTGTGACCAAGGTCTAGGAATGCAATCCATTATGAAGGAAAACTATTTCGCTTGCTTTATTTTGTTAATGATTGCTTCTTTTGCTTCTGAAGCTAAAAGATTAATTACTTCAATTTGTATATGAACAACTACCATCTGTGTGTCATGTTTCCCTTTTTCTATTCGCCTTAAGTGGTCCGTCGTTATGGGATTAAATAGCCCCAATAACTGAATAAGGCTGGTAGTTCCTACTAATTTTTTGTATACAATTTTGACGAGCTTCCTTGAAATTCGAGACTGTGTTCAGCCAGATACATCATGATTGCCGCTATTCTCGTCAAAATACTCGTTCTAGTTCTGCCTCTTTGTTCGTTTGTGTAATTAGTTGTCGCTCGTGGAGCCTTTTGTAGGCTTTTGGAGCCTACTTCTAGTTTCAATCCGTTTTTGACAGCAGTTGAAGTGCACTGGTGATATCTCATGCATGGACGCACTTTCAGTTGTTAAAATTGGATTTGGAATTGGAGTCAAATAAGTGACAGGAAGAAAAAATGCTCAATAAGAAGTTTGAGAATATACAAACTATTCTCTTTTACTTGCTCACCCTTTTTTGCCACTTTGTACTGAAGCTTGTTTGAAAATTTTTCGTTTGAATAAATTCTTTTTCTGTTTTAGTATATTCCTTATCACTTTTGAAGGAAGGCTTTGAATCCATAACGGTAATACTATCTCGCGCGCTCTCTCTCTCTCTCTCTCTTACAATTAGCCTCTCTGGCCAAGTTGAAGAGTCATTAGAGAACAAATTGGTAGTGTCACTAATTTCCCTAGCTTTTGTTAAGTCACCGTCAGCCTCAAACACCATAAGAGTTCTATTTATTTGTTCAAATTGTGCCAAATGAAGTGTTAGCTTTATCCATTATTGGAGTTAATTACATTCATGTTTTCATCTCAAAGCATCTCGAGAATTTTGTTCTTTTAAAATATATCCCAGACTATACAATTAGCACAGACTACAATTATACCGGCTACACTTAGCAAGGGTCTCTAGAGATGAACACTGCAATCAATCATCCTCATCATTGTCTTTCTCACTGTGCCTTTGTAGAGAGGTCTTATTAGAGATGCTGGATAATATAGCATTCGCGGAACTTTTCTAATCAGAGGCCTCTGAATTTGATGAATAGAAAAAAAACTTGTTAGCTTTGGCACTTTACGTAATAATATGGATTGGGCTGTTTCATTGTCATTTACCAACCTTCTCCTTTGAGCATCTGATAGGGTTTTTTTGACATCTTCACCTGTAAACAAAATGAATTTTAGTTTCTGAAAAATAATAATTCATCCCATTCCGGTCATCACACTGTAAATTTACAAAATTTTGAGTTTCTTTAGCCGAAAAAAATAACAATAATCTTTACAGATTTCCTGAGTTGGCAAAAACAATGAATTTAAATATTACGATCACATGAAAAGTATATTGTTATAAATTGCCAGCTATCTAGGCAATGTAATGGTGCCTTTCAATATAAAAAAAAAAGTTAAAAGGTAGAAAAATAAAAATGATCAAATTAGCAAATTACTTAGTTGTTGTTTGTGTACAAGACTAGTTTATTTCCACTATCAATGTTAGTTAGTCTCTGCTCGTTCTGTCTTTCATAAGTAATGTACTTGGACCTTCGGTTCTGTCAAATATAGCCCAATACCACCTCCCTCGGATCGCTTTAGTTCGTTCGGGCTTCTAGGCCTTGTAAATATAGCCTGACGTAAACTCCTTCTTTGCATTTTACTCACTATAGTTGGAAGCTCTGGCTTTCGAACCTCCCATGCTTGTTATCTTGCAGCCAGACTTGGGTTTCTTTATTTAGTTTTTAGTTTTTGGATTTTTATAGGCTTTGTCAATTCTCCTGGCTCCAAATTATTCTTAATCAATTATCATGTTTCTAGTTTTATCGTTTTGGATTGTTTTGGGTTCACTGAAAAAGACACACAAACCTTATTTTTTATTCGGCCGGACTCTCGCAATTTCACAAAAATTTCACAATTAAGACTAATCGATATACTAGCTAACATTCCCGAATCCCGTACAAATGACATTTTTTTTTTTGTTACTATCGACCGTGGTTTGTTCTCTACTATCCACCATGATACATAGATAAACTGAAGTCATTCCTTCTAACTGCCCCTGTTAGCCCCCGCTGGGGATACTTAAATGTTAAAATTCGGTATGCTACGTAAATCTGGCCGTTTTACCATTCCCAGTTACAGAACAATCATCATTATTTTTGACAAGCAGGTCTATTTTGGCTATTTTAAAGTGAGCGATTGCTTATATAGATAAATTAGGGGAGCCTCACAAATAATGTAAGCAGTGCGCCAACGACTTAGGTTTATGGACGAAGGGAGTAAACGAGGGGAGAGTAACACAAATGAGTTTGGTGTACTTGGGATTTGGTCAAAACCGTTAATAACTCAAGTGATTGTTGCGTTTGCATAATTAATGTGTCGTGATATATATCAGGATAATAGTGACGAGTTCGTGAATATGTCTGGATGTTAGATAGAGTAGAAGCAATTCGTCCCTGATTAATGCAGGAAGGAATCGCAAGAAAGGGTTCCAACAAATTTGGGACTTCTTGGGAGGGTGTAAGGAGTTGAGCCTTGAATAAATTAGGACGGAGATGGAGCGTGAGCAGCTATGTTCGCCTCAGGTGGCAGGTGCTGCGGTGAGTTGTTAGTAGTATTAGTAGTTAGATAGAGTATCATAGTTTACCGAGTACGCCAAGTACCTCATACAGCTGAAAAACCAGTGCTAGTTTTCAAAGAATTACCCTACTCGAGAATAGTGGATTACGAGTCAAACTGACCCCAATGAAAAAAAAAAATACTTGGAAAAATGAAGATGATATTTTTGTACTGAATTTGAGCACCGTAGAAGGAACTCCAAAATAGGTTTGGAGCTGTTAACATGAAGATTCGATAAGATCTTACACGTACACTTACTTTTGTACTTGTACCTAGAAGAGGCACAGGCCGTTTAGTCCAACTCGGCACCAAGGGTATGCTTGGCCATATTCTGTATACCTGTGGATAGGGGGAGGGGCACATTTCCATGGTGTTTGGGGCCACAAATGCCATTGAAACGGATTTGTAGACTGTAGATGCTCTTCTTAGCAGTAATACGTAGACATTTAAAATGTATGTGTACGATTATGATAGATTATCCACATACACTTTTTGATTGACATAGTTCATTTTTGTTTTTTTCATTTTCAGATGAAAGCATTGATGAAAATACAGCCGTGTTTATGTAAAACTTACGCTACAAAATCAAGTTGTCAACCTATCGGAAAATCTTATTCAACCTGTTTCATCAGAAGACTATAGGAAGTCCTTCAGAGTTCTGAGTAAGTCAAATTATAAATCAATCACAAAAACCGTTGCATTATTTAAGCCTTTGAAGAAATCTTATTATTCAAGAAATTTTATAAGACTGGGACTCTCTAAAGTTTAATAACTTATAACGAATGGAAATTCTTCCCTATATGAGGGGAGCTACCTCCTCCTCAATACCCCGCTCTTCACGCTAATGCTTTTAATTGCTATTAAAAAGCTAGTCATTCTAATTAAACGGTCTTTATGTTTTAGGATTTATTCTTTATGAATTTGGACAAAAGGTGTAACTTTAGCTTAAAGAGTGGGATAATGAGAAGGCAGTCCTCCCCCCGCCTTAATATACGGAATAAGTTCTGTTTGTTTTAAGTCTTAATGTTACTTTGTAGTCCTTACTTTCAGTTGAAAAACTTTTCTTTTATTTAATTTCTGATAGTTTTCAAAGAATGTCTGAAAAACCGCCTCGCTCTCCATATAATTCCTCTCCCTCCAATAAAAATCCCTCCGTGGAAAGCTCCCCTGCGTAAAGTACTCTCCCTGGGAAATTTTCCCGTACAATTCCATCCTCGCTGCAAATTCCTCCAGAAAGTTTCTTGCTCCCGATTCCACCTGAAAAAGTTTCCATAGCATACTTTCATTTGAGAAAAACACTTTTTTTTATTTAGTCTCTGATCGTTGTTCAATTCATACCAGAAATCACCCCCTTATGGGAAGTTTTTCCGGAACCCTCTTGCCCCTCAATGGAAAGTTTCTCCTGCGTAAAATTTCCCCAAGGAAAATTATTCCTGGTGATAACCCCCCCCCCATGGAGAATCTCTCCATCGAAAACGAGTAAATTTTTGCATAAGAATTCAGGTAACCCCCCCCCCCTCGGTGTGAAATTTCCCTGGAAAGTTCACTCCTGGAAACTTCCCTCATATGGAAGATTCTCTCCATAGAAAATACCCCTCCAAAACCGAAACCCCCCGACTAATATATGCATTTCT